>NC_133623.1:75375235-75679997 GCF_048593235.1 Sminthopsis crassicaudata | reverse complement strand
GTTTTTGAATGTTTGTTTTTATTTTTTCATATTGCAAATGTCTTAGAAAATTGATGACTGAAAAATCACCAATGTTGGAAATTTTAAACATGCAATTTCACAATATTTCTTAAAACGATATAAGGCACTGGATTAAAAATTTTTACCTTTGGCTGTGTTGTTCAGGGGCTGTTTTAATTAATTAAATCAATGCCTCCCTTCTTTTAAGTAGTTATATCAACATTATCTGATCAATGCCCTATCACTTCTCTTGTCAGGAGATTTTTATTTTTTGGAGCCACACAAAGCTCCAAGATTTTACATTTATATCTTTGACTTTATGGTCTAGGACCTACATTTTAATAAGTTCTGCATTTAAACAACAAATATCCTTTACTACTGGGTTTTTAGTCAAGCTATCTCTGTTCATTCCTTGGCCTTCTAAGCACATCAAAAAACTTCATCTTTTCAAAGATTACACTGAAATTTCTTTTAAAAACTCCAGATGCTTTAGTTCTCTCTCATTTTCAACATCTATTTTTAGTTTTTTTATTTATTTTGCTGAGGCAATTGAGGTAAAGCGACTTGCCCAGGCTCACACAGCTAGGAAGTATTAAGTGTCTGAGACTAGATTTGAACTCAGGCCCTCCAGACTTCAGGGCTGCTGCTCTATCTATCCACTGTACCACCTAGCTGCCCCTATTTTTAGTTTTTTAAAAAGCACTTTTTAGATGAGACATTCTCTATTCTTTGGCTACTCTCTAGTCTGATAGTCTATTTGTTAGGCTTCCATCAGCCACAACAATTTGTGTTCTCAGCTTCTCACCATCTCTCACTTTCTGCATTCTCAGTCCCCTGCCAACCTTAAAAAAAAATCTGTATTTCAGGCTACAGTACCTCATCCATCTTGGATATTCTCTATACCACTTATCCATCTCCATTTATTACCTACCTTGGCTTCATTTTTTCACTCCCAATTCTGCTTAGCCAGCTCTAAGAATCTGTATCCAAATGTCTTCTCCACTGCCAACAGTTTTCCTTAACTGACACTTCCCAGGCAAGAGTATCTCTCAGACCTGACAATCAATGCTCTCTATCACCATCTTCCTCACAAATTTGGATTTTTTCTTTTCATTATTGAATTTAGTTTTACCTTATTGCAGTCTAAATATCTTAGCAATGGGATTATTTAAAAGCGATTTCTATTTTAGCTTTAAGTACACTACTTAACACATGATGAAAATTGGAATACTTCCCATTAGGAGTAGTCATTTCGATAGCAATTTTATTGTATCAAAAACTGCATGTAATCATTTTTTTTTGCCTTTCTTTTCAAGCCACATAAGACACTTGTATTTTCATCATTTCTTTTCAGCTATCTGGTTTAAGATTTTAGTTTCAATTCATGCATCACCCTGATCTTAATATAAATTATGTTTAAATAAATATTCCATTTTATAAGATAAATAAACTTTTGATATTTTTTGTAACTGAATCATTCTCTCCCTCCTACCTTTGTTTACTATGTCTCCCTGAGGACAAAAAACATTCTTTGAAGCTCTACTATGTGTTTTAAGTTGCCTCTCAGCTCAGAAGAGCTACTATGTTTTAAGGTTCAAGCCAGTCCAAGTATTCTGGGAATTTGGGGAGCTACTTCTACTTTAGACATGTTTTAATATAGTTTATCAGTGTTTTTAAATTTAACCTGTACTGCTCAATAAATAGGTCCACTGAGCACTTTTATAAAAACAAACTCTCCATCCCAGCAATGGTACTGAGCCTCAGAAGTCTGAAGACATATTATAAAGGCATTCTCATCTGTGACATTCTGTGATGTCCCAGCCATTCTTACTTTTAACATCCTCTGTGCTGCTAGCTCTGGTTTCCCTTCTTCTCTATAACCCTACTGGTTCAGATATTTTCTTCCCTATGCCTGACATTCTCGTTTCCTACACCTTGATAATATGTTCTCTGACATTCACCATCACCCACTTTCTGTGATATAGGGTCCTCCTGAATGTCCACTTCTGATATTCCAAATTCTAGGCCCACACCCAGTTCACACACTCTGCACTGGAACATTCCTCCCAGCTCACAGGTGTTCCCTTCTGAATATTCTCCCTGCTTGGCTGTTCTGACGTCTCCGTTTGCCCCCTGTATATGCTATCATTCAGAGGCAGGGCAACCCACCAGCTCTCATATTCTCCATTCTAAGCCCTCTAACTTCCTCTTTGGAAACACACCTCCCATCCTAGGCATCTATGAGCTAAAGACCTACATCCTAGGAATTTTTTTCTATTAATCTTTTTATTTTATTACAATACATATATGTGTATGTATGTATATATGCATATATATACACACACAAACATGTTTTAGCAACACAGTAATTTAAAAAGACAGATGGCTTCCCTTTTAAAACCTAGGTATTTAACTCTTTATTGTTCTTAACAAAGACTTATCATTCATTACCAATTAATAGTAATATTAATCATAGTCTTACCAGAACAAGGCACTTCTGCAATTACTTTTTTGCCCGTTTTTTTTCTTTTTGTGGAACAAAATAAGGCACTTCATTTTCACCAATCCCCTTTGGCTGTATTGGTTCAGTCCCTGAGTTTTAATACAGAGCTGCACCACTGCGCTGAAATAAATTATATGAAAATTAATTTTACAGATAATATCACAAATATAGCATTTTGCTATTTTTAAACTTTATCTGTACTTTGCAATATACAGACTCGTAAAACATATAAAAAACTTTCTTCCCACTATGATGCTGTTTCTTCTAAAGCTCATCACAGATTCAAATGTTAAAAATCCATCCGTCTGTAACATTCTGTGTTTTGAAGGCTTTCTTTATTCTGGCATCCCTTCTTCAAAGTGTCCTAGAGGTTCTGACATTCTAGTCTCAAAGTAACTCTCAGATCTGACATCTGGAGTGCTAATAAGGTTGCCTTGGCTATGACAATCTGAATTCTCAGGTTCTGACCATCTCCTCCTTTCTTTGTTGTAAGAGTGCTTCAGTCTCCCTCCCTCTGGCCCAGACATTCCTGGTTCATGGGTCCCAACAAATTGTGGATTTTAAGATACATTTCAGATCAGAACAGCTTTGTTTTAAATATTCTCCCAGATCTGACATATTCTGGCTGCTGTGGCTCTTGCCTATTCTACTATTCAGAGCCGGAGTTCCCCTCTTCCTCCCCCACCAGCACATAAATTCTTTATTCTAAGCTTCCTCTCACATTTAGCATTTTGTGTTTACAGGTACCTAAACATCCTAGGTTCTAAGGCTGCTCCCAGTACTGTCATTCTTTGTTTTGAGGCCCCACTCATTTCTGATATCCAAGGCTATTTTTTTCATTTATTTTTATGTTCTATCATACATGGGACTTAGCAAAACAATGCTGTGAAAATATAAATGAGGTCCCTTTTAAATCCTATGTACTAAACATCATTTTTTTTTCATTAAACAGTCCCCAGAGTAGCAGTATTATAATGATAGTCTTACCAAATCAAGGCGCTGCATGGAAATAATTTTAATACCCGTTTTGTTTCCTCTTTATGGAGCCTGAGAAGGCACTGCATTTCCCCCTCTCCTCTTTGGCTGAATTGGTTTAGTACCTGAGTTTTAATTCAAAGGATCACCACTGAGCTGAAAGAAATCATAGAAAAATTAACATCATGACACCACTGTTTTATTGTTTTTCAATTTACTATTATTTTCTTATATTTTAACACACACATCATACTAAAAAATTTCTTCCTCAATTTTGCAGTCCCTCACAGGCCAGAAGATCTGTGTTCTAAGGGCTCATCTAGCTCTGAAATCCTTGTTGTAAATACTCTCCAATCTTGGATACTTTTGTGCATGCCTACTCCCAACCTAAAGTGCCCTGATAATTAGTGTTCATAAATTCTGCCTATCACTCCCTTTCTGTGTTACAAGGTGTCCTGGATATCCACCTCTAATATTCCATGTTCTAGGGCTCCATGTCTAGCTCGGGCATTCTGGATTTGAACAGAATTCCCAGTTCACAAATGCTGGTTAAATGTTCTCTCTGTTCTGCTATTCTGGCCACTCTATGTTACATAAGCATACACTTTCATTTAGAGGTAGGGCTGCCCTCCAGTTCTCACATTCTCTACTCTAAGTTCTCTCTCATCTGCAACATTCTCTTTTGAAAGGTACTTCCAGCCTAGAAATCAAGAATCTTTCCTAGTCTGATATCGTAGGGATTTTTTCTTTTCATTTCATAATATTTATTTAAGGACACTGCATATATATTTTAGTAATACAGTATTTTATTTTATTTTATTTATTTTTCCTGAGGCTGGGGTTAAGTGACTTGCCCAGGGTCACACAGCTAGGAAGTGTTAAGTGTCTGAGATCATATTTGAACTTGGGTCCTCCTGAATTCAAGGCTGGTGCTCTATCCACTGCACCACTTAGCTGCCCCTGTAATACAGTATTTTAAAAGTACAACTGGTATTCCTTTTAAAACCTACATTTATAAAAACCTTATTTTTAAGGATCAAATATAAAATGCTCTGGCATATGAAACACTTCATAACCCTTCTACATTTCCATCTTCTAAAATCTTATACACCAACATGAACTCTTTGAACTAGTGGCACCAACTTCCTAGTTGTTCCACCACCAATAAAACTCTCCATCTCTTGGCACTAGACATTATCTCTGGTTGCTCCCCCAGGTTTAAAATGGTCTCCCTCCTTGGCCCTGACTCCCTATTTCCTTGGCTTCCTCTAAGTCCCAACTAAAGCTCACAATCTATAGGAAGTCTTTTAACCCATCTTCATTTCAGTGCCCTCCTTCTGTTAATTATTTCCTATTTATCCTACATAAAATTTCCTTTGCTTATATGTATTCCTCTTGGCTCCCCCAATAGATTTTAAACTTCCTAAGGGCAGGTACTGTCACCTCCTCTCTTTTTTTTTTTTTTAATTCTCAGAACTTAAAACAGTGCCTAATACACAGTAGGCACTTAATGTATGTTTACTGATTATTTTTCAACTCCTAATTCATTATTACTAATAATAATATCAATAACATTCTTACCAGATAAAGGTACTGCATGGGATTACTTTTTTTGCCTGCTTTTTCCTTATTTTAGAGCCACAGAAGGCACAGCAATTCCCTCTTTGCTCTTTAGTTGTATTGGTTTAATACCTGAGTGTTAATTCAAAGGTTCATCACTGAGCTGAAATGAATTATATGGAAATTAACATTAAATAACATGGCATGATTATACTTTCTAATTATTTTTCAATTTATTTGTATTTCCCAATACCCAAATCCCACTAAGCACATTTAAAAAAATAAAACCAAAAACTGTGTTCCCCAATATGATATTCTTTTACCTCTGATCCCACAGCTGTTCTGTGGATGACATTCACTCTGGCTTCTGATATGCTGCATTCTAAGGGCTCACCTAGCACTTCTATTCCTTGCTCTAAAAGCATGGTCTTAGTTCTAACACTCACTTCTCTGTGTAATTTGCAGGCCTGTCATTGCTCTAAGCTAAGGTCCCCGAAGCTCTGACCATGTTTTCTCAGACTTGGATAGTCTCCCACTTTCTGAATAATGTCAGAGATTGAATTCAATCATTTCAGTTTTGTCTACTCTTCATGACCTCTTTTGGGGTTTTCTTGGCCAAGATCCTTAAAGTGGTTTGCCTTTTGCAGCTAAGGAATTAAGGCAAACAGGGTCACACAGCTTGTACCTGTTTGATGTTGGATTTGAACTCAGATCTTCCTGATTCCAGGTCCAGAGCTCTAATCAGGCCCAGAGATCTATTTACTTTGACACCTAGCTGTCTCTTTAAGCACATATGCATGGGCTGGATAAATAATAAGGTTGAATAAAATGTCACCTGCCCCCCCCAAAAAAAATCCCATAATTTCTGATATTTGGGTTCTAAGGTCCCATCTAGACCCAGCATATATATATGTATATGTACAGAGAGAGAGAGAGATGTATAATATGTGTGTGTATAGATATACATCTATATCTATACACACACATATATGCATGCTGTGGGTACTGCCTATTCTACCATTCGTAGTCCAGAGCCCTCACAGCTATCAAATTCTCTTTTCTAAATTTTCTCCCACATTTAAAATTTTGTGTTGAAAGGCATTTCCCTCCCTCACTAACCTAGATCCATTAGGTTCTACAGAACCCTGTTATTCTATTCTATGTTCTGAGGTTTCACCCTTTTCTAATATCCAAACATGTTTTTTTTCCCCTCCCATTTATATTTTATTATGTTCCACTGTATGTGGGACTTAGTAAGACAATAATCTAAAAGAGCCAATGATGTCCCTTTTAAACTCTATTAAACAATTATTTTTCTTTCATTAATCACTCCCCATAGTAGCAAAAGCAATAATATTAGTCTTACCAAATCAAGGCACTGCATGGAAATAGTTTAATACCCGTTTTGTTTCCTGTTTATGGAGCCAGAGAAGGCACTACATTTTTCCCTTTCTTCTTTGGCTGTATTGGTTTAATACCTGAGTTTAGTTCAAAGGTTCACCACTGAGCTGTAATGAATTTTATGAAAATTAAAGTTACATACCATGGCATAATTTCACTTCCTTATTATTTATAAATTTACTGGTGCTCCCCAATACCTTAACCCACTGGGCACATTAAAAATAAACACCTTTCTCCAATATGTTATCTGGGTTCTAGAGTGTCTCACAGATGTTCTAAGGGTTCTCCTAGTTCTAATGTCTTTTGCTCAAAATATCCTAGAAATTCTGACATTCTTCTTTTCATGCAACAATCAAGACTGATATTCAAAGTGCTTATATTGCCTGGGCTCTGACAATTTGTGTTGTCATTTCCTACTTTCTTTCTGATAAGGCTCAACTCAGTCTCTCCACCTCTGACTTTCCAGATCCTTGAATCCTATACAAATCAGGCATTTTTAATTAAATTTTCACTTATTCTTGATATTCATATTTTAAAAATCTGAGTTCTAAATTTCCCCCCACCTTTCCACCCCTCCATTTAGAAGGCAAGCAATATGATATGAATTATACATGAAAACTCATGCAGTATCAAAAATGGCAGTCTTACCAAAAAAGGCACTGTATGGAAATAATTTTAATACCCGTTTTGTTTCCTATTTATGGAGCCTGAGAAGGCACAGCATTTCCCTCTTTGCTCTTTAGTTGTATTAGTTTAATACCTGAGTTTTAATTCAAAGGATCACCACTGAGCTGAAAGAAATTATACAGAAATTAATGCTGAATATCTTCACAAAATTGCCCTTTCTCATAGTTTTTAAATTTCCTGCTTCCCAATACCTCAACCCAACTCAATACATTAAAAAGATACTCCTCCTCCAACATGACAACTTGTTCTAGAAGCCCTCACATGTCAGCTGCCCATCTCTTACATTCTGTGATTTTTAAGGCCACTCGTCTACATATGAAATTCTCTTTTCTAAGGGCTCTCCTTGCTCTTCCATCCTCCTCTCTATTCTATTCTCAGATCTGATATTCTCTGTACTAAGGTCTGGAGAGTCTGATAATCTGTGTTCTCAAACATTCACCATCATCCATTTTCTATGTTAATAGTGTCCTCCTAAATGCCACTTCTGATAGTCCAAATTCTAAGGCCACACACAGCTCTGGAACATTCCTTCCAGCTCACGGTGCTCCCTTCTGAATGTTCTCCCGGCTTGGTCGCCCTGGCCTCTCTGTGTGCTCCCTTGCATATGCTGCCATTCAGAGGCAAGACCATCCACCAGTTCTCAAATTCTCCATTCTAAACAATCTCCCACTCCAACATTCTCCTTTCAAAAGCAGCTCCCCAACGATCATCTAGAATCCTAGGGATTTTTCCTTCTCCTTTCTTAATATTTATTACATTACATTGCTTATGTTTCTTAACATAATATTGCTTTTAAAACCTATGAACTTAACATCTTATTGTTCTCCACAGATTCCTCATTTATTATCCAATAATAACTCCATTTCAACTGCAGACTTACCAGAACAAGGCACTGAGATTTTTTTGCCTGGTTTTCCTTATTTTAGAGCCACAGAAGGCACAGCATTCCCCCCATTTCCTCTTTGGCTGTATTGGTTTAATACCTGAGTTTTAATTCAAAGGTTCACCACTGAGCTGAAATGAATTAGGTGGAAATTAATGTTACATATCATGGCACAGTTTCACTTTCTTATTTTATAAATTAAGTGGTGCTCCCCGATACCAGTACTTAACCTATTGAGCACATTAAAAAACACAACAGAAGAACATTTCTCACTATGATACTGTGTGTTCTTTAAATCAGCCCCTCATAGGGCAGAAGTAAGTGGCATATAGGGCATACAGTAAGTGCTTAATAACGAATTATTATATTAGCTATAATAATTCCAACAATAATGTTTATTGATTGATGGGGAAGACCTCATCTATGCCATTCTGTAATTTTTCAAGACCACTCTTACTTCTTACATACTGTGTTCTAAGGGCTCTTCTAGACCTTGTTCAAAAGGTCCTAGAAGTTCTGACATTTTCTAGTCTAAGTAACTCTCAAGCCTGACATTCTCTGTACTAAGATCCTCTGTGTTCTCAGGCTCTGACCCTCTTCCACTTTTTGTGTTATAAGGTCTCCTGAATATGCCTGACATTCAAGGTTCTAGGGCCCCATCTAGTCCCAGCATTCTGGATTCTCAGACATCTTCCAGATCAGAATATCTTTGTTCTAAATGCTCTCCCAGATCTGAAATGTTCTGGCTGCTGTGGCTATTGCCTATTCTACCATTCAGAGCCCATAGTCCCTCCAGCACACAAGTTCTCTATTCTAAGCTCTTTCCCACATCTAAACATTGTGTTTACAAGTACCTGCCAACCTAAACATCTTAGATTTCAAGGACCTTCCCAGCAGTGTCATTCTTTGTTCTGAGACTCTACTAATTTTGATATTGAAGACTTTTTTCCATCTATTACTTTTCACTATACTCCACTACAAAAACAATGTTCTAAAAGAACCAATGATGCCCCTTTTAAAATTCTAGGTACTAAACTTAAATTCTATGTATTTGGCTTTCATTAAACTTTCCCCATAATAGCAAAAACAATAATAGCCATCTTACCAAATCAAGGCACTGCATATTTTACCCGGTTTTTTTCCACTTTATGGAGCCTGAGAAGGCACTGTATTTCCCCCTTTTTTTCTTTGGATATATTGGTTAAGTACCTGAGCTTTAGTTCAAAGGATGACCACAGAGCTGAAAGGAATTATACAGAAATTAATGCCATATATTGTGGCATCATTTTACTTGTTTCAAGTTTACTGGTGCTTCCCAATACCTTAATCCCCTGAGTACTTCCCCCATATGTATTATTTATACTAAAGCTCTATACAGGTCAGAAGATCTGTACTCTAAAAGGCTACCCCATCACTGATATTCTGGTATTTTAAGTTCACTCCAACTTGATTCTAAGGGCTTCATGAGCTCTTTATCCTTGTTCAGAGTGCCTTTGGAATTCTGCCATTCTCCCCTCCAAGACTAGCTGCAGGTCTGATGTTCTGACTATTATGATGCCTCCAGGCTCTATTATTTTGTTTCCTCAAGATGTTCACCGTCTTCTATTTTCTGAGTTATAGGTTCCTCTAAATGCCCACCTCTGATATTCCAGGTTCTAGGGCCCCACCCAGCTCAGACATTCTGGACTGGGACATACCTCCCAGCTCACAAAGGTTATATCCTAAAGGCTCTGCCAGATTCAACTAAAGACCACGCCAAGTTTCAACATTCAAAGGCAGGGCTGCCCTCCAGTTCTCACAATAGCTATTTTAAGTTCTTTCCTACCTCTACTAATATTTGAAAAGCATCTCTTTGCCTAGCTAGCTAGGATATAAAATCCTATCAACTTACTCAGAATTTTTTTCGTTTTCAGTGTGTGTGTGTGTGTGTGTGTGTGTGTGTGTGTGTGTGTGTGTGTGTGTGTATCTTAGCAATACATTAATTTCAAAGACTACATGCATAAGGTATCTGTTTTAAACATATGTACTTAACACCTTTTTGTTTTCAACTAAGATTCCTCATTCATTATCCAATAATAGTAATGTCAGTTGTGGACTTACCAGAACAAGGCACTGCATGGGATTATTTTTTGCCTGGTTTTCCTTATTTTAGAGCTACAGAAGGCACAGCATTTCCCTCTTTGCTCTTTAGTTGTATTAGTTTAATACCTGAGTTTTAATTCAAAGGATCACCACTGAGCTGAAAGAAATTATACAGAAATTAATGCTGAATATCTTCACAAAATTGCCCTTTCTCATAGTTTTTAAATTTCCTGCTTCCCAATACCTCAACCCAACTCAATACATTAAAAAGATACTCCTCCTCCAACATGACAACTTGTTCTAGAAGCCCTCACATGTCAGCTGCCCATCTCTTACATTCTGTGATTTTTAAGGCCACTCGTCTACATATGAAATTCTCTTTTCTAAGGGCTCTCCTTGCTCTTCCATCCTCCTCTCTATTCTATTCTCAGATCTGATATTCTCTGTACTAAGGTCTGGAGAGTCTGATAATCTGTGTTCTCAAACATTCACCATCATCCATTTTCTATGTTAATAATGTCCTCCTAAATGCCACTTCTGATAGTCCAAATTCTAAGGCCACACACAGCTCTGGAACATTCCTTCCAGCTCACGGTGCTCCCTTCTGAATGTTCTCCCGGCTTGGTCGCCCTGGCCTCTCTGTGTGCTCCCTTGCATATGCTGCCATTCAGAGGCAAGACCATCCACCAGTTCTCAAATTCTCCATTCTAAACAATCTCCCACTCCAACATTCTCCTTTCAAAAGCAGCTCCCCAACGATCATCTAGAATCCTAGGGATTTTTCCTTCTCCTTTCTTAATATTTATTACATTACATTGCTTATGTTTCTTAACATAATATTGCTTTTAAAACCTATGAACTTAACATCTTATTGTTCTCCACAGATTCCTCATTTATTATCCAATAATAACTCCATTTCAACTGCAGACTTACCAGAACAAGGCACTGAGATTTTTTTGCCTGGTTTTCCTTATTTTAGAGCCACAGAAGGCACAGCATTCCCCCCATTTCCTCTTTGGCTGTATTGGTTTAATACCTGAGTTTTAATTCAAAGGTTCACCACTGAGCTGAAATGAATTAGGTGGAAATTAATGTTACATATCATGGCACAGTTTCACTTTCTTATTTTATAAATTAAGTGGTGCTCCCCGATACCAGTACTTAACCTATTGAGCACATTAAAAAACACAACAGAAGAACATTTCTCACTATGATACTGTGTGTTCTTTAGATCAGTCCCTCACAAGTAAGATCTATATATTAAGGCTGACCTATATCTTTGGTTTTCAGGCCATTCCTACTTCTGACTTGCTCTATTCTATGTGTTCTTCTAGCTCATTCTCCTCTCTATGCACACACTTAGGCCTGACATTCTGACAGTGTATTCTAACATTCAGATCATCTTCTACTTTCTGTGTTGGAATGTATCTTACCCAGACACTCCAGGTGCTAGAGTGCTAAGTTCTAAATGCATGCTCAGGTCTCATATTTTGGCTTCTCTAATCCCTTCTTAGTCTGCTATTCAGGGTCAGGACTTTCCTCAGTGCTCAAAGCTCTCTTCCACTTCTAACAATCTGGAGCTTGGGCTATCAAATGTACTTCCCAGCTCAGTGTATTATTTAAGGTCTTACCTCCTCTTTTCATTTATTAATATTTATTTTATTACATTACATATTGTCAGTCAATAAACATTTAAAAGTGCCTACTTCGCTATGTGCTAAAGGGCACTGTAAGTACTAAAAGGCTGGAAATACAAAAGAGGCCAAAAAAAAAAAAAAAAAAAAAAAAAAAAACCAGTTCCTTTCCTCAAGGAATTTACTATCTAAGAAGGACAGTAAGCAATCTGATACATACAAACAACTGTATACAGAATAAATCAGATGTAATTGAGGGCAAGCACTAGAATTAAGAGAGGCTACAAAAGATATCCTGTAGAAGATAGGATTTTAAATAGGACTTAAAGGAAGCCAGGAGGTGGGGATGAATGGAAGAAATAGGCATTTCAAGCATGGGGGTTAGTCAAAGCCAGAAAAAATTCTCAGAACCATGTCTTGTTTATGGAACAGCAAGGCGAGGAATGTCACTGAACTGATTTCCACTAAAGTGTAAAAAATACTGGAAGGTGAGGGGAGATTGTGAAGTGCTTTTGGCATTAAACAGGATTTTGTGTTTGATTCTGAAGGTGACAGGGACCTACTGGAGTTTATTGAGCAGAGAAGTGACATGGTTGTATCTGACCTTTACCACAGATACTTTTGGTGACTGAATGAAAGATGGATTGGAGTGGGGAGAGACTTGAAGCAGCCAGATCAACCGTCAAGTTATTGTAATAGTCCAGCCTTTGTCAGGGTGGGAACAGAGGCAGAGGAGAGAAGACATGTATTTGAGTGTGCAAAAGTGAAATTGATTGGCCTTGCCAATGAATTGGACTTGAGGGGTTAAAAAAAGGGAAAAGTTCAGGATAATTCCAAGGATTTGATATTGAAGGACTGGGAGAACAGTGTTATACTTTACAGTAAAAGGGAAGGTGGGAGGAGGAGAAGAAGGGGCAAGGATAATAAGTTCAGTTTTGGATATGTTGAATTTAAGATATCTAACTGGACATCCAATTGTCTTATCAATATGGTATTTTAAAAGCATAAATGATGTCCCTTTTAAATTTTATGTACTTAACACTTTATAGTTTTCAACAAAGACTTGTTAATCATTACCAGTAATGACATGAATATCAGTCCTTACCAGATAAAGGCACTGAATGGAATCACTTTTTTTGCCCTTTTTTTTCTTTTATGGATCTGAATAAGGCACTACATTTTCACCAATCCCTTTTGGCTGTTAGTTCGGTCCCTGAGTTTTAATACAGAGCTGCACCACCTCACTGAAATAAATTACATGAAAATTAATGGTGAATATTTACCACAAACAAACTATTTTGTTTTTTAAATTTACTTGCAGGTGCCAATACATTGACTCATTGAGCACATTAAAAAGAAAAATACTCTTCCATGCTATACCACTGCTTCTTTTAAAGTCCCTCGCAGGTCAGAAGTTCTATATTCTAAGGTTTATTCATCACTGATATTCTGTTATTTTAAGGTTCCTCCTTCTTTTGACATTCTCTGTTCTACATGTCCTAACAGCTCTGACCATTGCCCACTGCCAATGTTATAGGGTCCCTGAATGCCCAGGCTCTGATATTCTAGGGTCCCATCCAGCTCAAGCACAAGACTTGAACATACCTCTCAGTTCATAGATGCTGCCTTCTAAATACTCTCCCAATTCTGCTCTTCTAGTTTCTCTGTGTGCTCACAGTATATTTGCCATTAAGAGGCAGGACTGTCCTCTAGCTCTCAAAATCTCCATTCTAAGTTCTCTCCCACCTTCAACTTTTTCCTTTGACAAGCTCTTCCAGCCTAGACATCTAGAATCTACTCTGCTTTGACATCCTGGGGAGATTTTCTTTTCATTTCTTAATACTTATTTTAGTGTACTGTATGTTTCTTAGCAATACAACATTTAAAAATGCACAACTGGTGTCTTTTTTTAAAACCCAAGTACTTAACACCTTCTTAAAAAGAAAAAAAAGATCTGTTGCTTCTTAATAATAACAATAATATTTTGCCAGATCAAGGCATGCCATAGAATTACTTTTTTCATCTTTTTTTTTTTGGGGGGGGAGAGGGGTAGGTAAAATAATGTACTACATTTTCCCCAATCCCGTTTGGTTGTTTTGTTTTAGGATCTGAATTTTAATATAGAATACCTCATCAAGTGAAGATATAGAAATTTTGTATAACAAACCAAATTATGCTTTTTGGTTTTTAGATTTACTTGTGCTTCTAATACCTTGACTCACTGAATATATTAAAAAAACAAAAAAACCTTTCTCAGATCTGTATTGTCTGTCTTAATGCCATTCACAAATCTGAGAATCTTTTAATTCTCAGTACTCCAAAATTTTCCTACCAATGCCCACTTCCAGGCTTCCCATCTGTGTGTCACAGTTCTACCAGCTCAGTCTATATCCCATTGTCTTCTAAGACCTCTCTCGCTTCCCTTCCTATATTCTAGGATTCTGTTCTTCATCCAGCTCAGAATTATTCTAAAGCAACTCAGAGCTTATTCTAAGGGATCTACCAACTCTCATATTTTGACTTTATTTCAAATTTTCTTTGATACTCAATACCCAGAAAGGACTCCCAGCTCTGAAATTCTGTACTTTAAATCATCTAACAAATCCAACATTTTCTGCTGAAAAGCACCTCTTTGTCTAGGCATCTTGTGTGCTAAGTAGATCCTGATATTTTATGCTTTGATACCCTATCCAGCTCTGCTCTTCCAGAATTTTTTCTTTTATTTAATTTTATTCTATCATAACATGTTAACATTGTTTAACAAAATAATAATTTAAAAGGCAAATGATGTTCCTTTTATGTCTTATGTATTTTTCCAATAAATACTCCTCTTCATCATCATCAATAATAATAATATTAATAGAAAATTTTATTGGATCCAAGCATTGCATGATTTTTTGTAGGGTGTTTTGTTTTTGCCATATAAAGCAGTATATTATCACTTTTGGGGGGCTCTGTGGTTCAATATCTGATCCTAATTCAGAGCATCAATCTTGTGTTGATATGATACTGAAACATTTAATTGCATAAAGCATCACATACATTTCAATTATTTTACAAATTAACCTGACTATTGCAGTATTTTCACTTACTGAACCCCCCCCCCCAACCAATCCAACAAAAAATCCCTGCATTTCTAGCTGTGGAAAGTGTTCTAAAGCAGAAATGTCAAACTCAGGGCAGTAAATTCCTGAGCATAGAGACACAATCAGATTCAAATGTCACTAGATCAGTATGGGGTCAGCAGAGATTATTTTTTGAGTTTGGTATCACTGCTCTAAAGAACCCCACAAGTTTAAAGATCCACATTCCATTCCAGCTCTGACATTCTGTGGTCTAGCTCTCCTAGCTCTGATATCCCTAGTTCTAAGCACCTGTCAGTCTGATATTCCTTTTTTTCTGGCTAACTCTAAGACTTCCATTCTATGAGCTAAGCTTCCCAGACTCAAGGTGTGTGTTCTTAGGCTCTAATTAGCTCATACTTCCTGTTATTCTGTCTTCTTCCCTCTGTAGGGCTCTAGCTATCACACAACTTATTGATTCTAAAACAACTCCTAGCTCAAATATTTCCTATTTTAAGTACCTTCCCAGATCTGACATTCTGGCTTCTTTATTCACTTCCTATTCTAACACGGAGGTGCTTAGATGGGAATCTCAGCTCTGAAATCCTACATTTTAAGTTCTTTCCTCCCTCCAACTTTCATTGATTCTAAAGGAAGGAACAAACATTTGTTAAGTATCTATTATATGCCAGTCACTGTTAAGGGCTTGACATATCTCATTTTTACTCCATTTGATCCTTACAACACTCTTGTGAGGTAGCTGCCATCATTCATCAAATTGAGGAAACTGAGGCAGATATTGCCTTTGCCCAGGGTCGTAAAGCTAGGAAGTTTGTGAGGCTGTATTTGAACTCAGATCTTCCTGATTCTATCTAGTTGTCTCAGTTCTGATAATCTAAGGACCCTCCCCATTTTGACAATCTTATTTTCTAAGTCCCAATCTTGCTCTGACATACTAGGCTACTTTTTTTCTATCATTTTTATACTGACTATTTCTTAGCAATAAATTGATTTAAAATAGTTTTAATGTCCTATGTAGTTGAAACCTTTTTTAAAACCAATAAATACTGCTTTTTTATTACCTATAATAGTAATATTGTTAGCAGTTTTCCCAAATTAGGACACTCTCTGGAAATTACTTTTTTGGAGTTTGTCTTGGAGTCAGAAAAGGCACCACATATTTTCTTTTCATTTCTAGCAGTGTGGTTAAGGACCTAAGTTTTGATTCAAAGAATCTCCAGTGCACTGATATAAATTCCGTAAAAATAAATGTTGCAAAATACCACAATGTGTTCCCAGCTCAGACCATCTGAGTTCTAATACACTTCCCATCTCTTGCATTCCATGCTTTTTAGGTCACTCCTACTTCTGACAGTCTTCATTCTAAGAATTCTGATATCCCATGTTCTAAGTGCCCTTCTAGCTGGCATATACTGTATAATAAACTTTCTCCCAACTTCAACTTTCTTCTTTGAAAGGCATCTCCCACCCCAGATATTCTCTATATCATGACCCAATTGGCTCTGGTCTTCTAAGAATTATTTTCTTGTATTTCATAATTATCTTAGTAATACAATATTTTAAAAATGCAAGTGTTGTTCCTTTTAAATCCTATATACAGAAACTTATTTTTTCTCAATAAATACTCCCCATTCCTTACCAAAAATAGTAATATCAATAGCCATTTTATCTGATCAAGGCATTGAATAGAATTATTTGTCTTTGACCAGAAAAAGGCAGTAGACTTTTACTTTTACTGTTTTTATTTTTCCTCTCCTATGTTGCTCATACCTAAAATTTTAATTCAGAGCATGAATATTGTGCCAATATAAATTATATGAAATGTTGCATATTATGCCATATACTTTATTTTTAGAAAAATTAATTAATTCTACATTTTTTTCTTTGGCTGTGAAGCTCAGGATTCAAGTTTTAATTTAAAGCAACACTACTGTGCTATCACAAATTACATTGAAATAAATGTTATATCATATATCATACACTTTGGTGTCTGGTTTTTCTTTTCTTTTTTTTTTTTTAATTAACCTGTCTCGATTACCTTCACCAACTTTAGAGGTTAAAAAAAAGCCTCAATGATAATGCATATTTTAAGGATTTTTCCACCTCCGAAAAGTCTCTCATCAATGATAATCTATGATTTTAAGGGTACTTCTAACATTGTGTTCTAAAGTTGTTGTTGTTGTTGTTGTTTTCCCAAGCTCTGATATACTTTCTTTTTAATGTGACCTCTCAGGTCTGTGTCTCTGCTCTATGGGTACTCCAAAGCTCAACAATCTATGTGGTCAAGCTCCACTGACTTGACACCTTGTTTTCTCAGGCTTGCTGACTGTTTTAAAAGTCCCTCTCTACTTCAGATATTCCAAGTTCTAGGGTGTCATCCAAGCTGGACATTTTTGATTTTGAGACACCTTCCAACTCAGAAAAGCTATAGTCTTAAATGTTCTGAACTTAGCTTCTAAGTTTACTCCCAATTCAGACCTTAACTGCCAGTCCTCCCAGATTTCAATTTTTATATTCTCCAAACCCCCAACATTCTCCCTTGGTAGTTACATCCTAGTCAGATATTCCATACTCTAAAAACCCTTCCAGGGCTAACATTTTGTTCTAAGGCACCATCTAGTTCTGACCTACTCCTGTTTTTGTCCTTTTCATTTAATTTTATGACAGTACATGTTTCTTAGTAATTCAGTAATTTAACATCAAAATGATTCTATCCCTTCCCATATACTAACTTCATTACTAATGACAATTTCAAGTAGCATCTCTTGACTGAATAAAACAGTGCAGGAAATTAAAATTAGCAGCCACTACTTTTATTTTTCCTTTCTTATGTGATTCATATATATTGTTAATTTGTAGCATGAATATTGTACCAACATAAATTATACTGAAATGTTGTATATCAACACCATTCACTTTATTTTCACAAAATTAAACAATTCCTTGCAATACTTTAGACCACTGAGCATTTTTTTTTTTTTTGCTGAGGCAATTGAGATTAAGTGACTTGTTAAGTGACTTGCCCAGGGTCACAAAGCTAGGAAGTGTTAAGTATCTGAAGCCAAATTCAGGTCCTCCTGACTTTAGGCTGGTGCTCTATCCACTGTGCTACCCTAGCTGCCCCCACTAAGCAAATTTTTAAAAGACTTCTTCCCATCCACAATATTGTATTCTCAGGCTCCTCCCAGCTGTTATAAAAGCCCATTCAGCTCATATTCTGTGGTTTTAAAGTCATACCTAGATCTGACATTGTTTTTTAAGGTCTCCTATCTATGATATCCCCTTGTTCTAAGCAACCCCCCAGTTCTTGACATTTTTCTTTCTAGAAATATGCCCGAGTAGAATACTTTGTATGCCAAAAGTCCCATGGGGACAATTTAGATTAATATAGAAATATGATCTAAATAAAGCATTAGATCAAATTAAATACTTGCACAGTACCTGGCACAAAGCAAGTGCAAAAATAAACAATTTGTTTCCTTCCTTGCAACTCTGACCATCTTTCATTGGCTGTATTATAGGGTCCCTTCATATCACTGACAGTCCCACTACTATACTGTTTCACAACAAGGCACAGTATGAAATTAAGGTACTTCATTTTCTGACTGTGACTCAACACCCAAGTTGGAATTCAGAGCATCACCACCTTACTGGTATGATACTGCCTTTAAAAATTAAACTAAATTTAGAAAATCTCACAAATATGGGCTCTGATGGTTTAGATTCTCAGACTGACTGTCTTGCATTTCCTGTGTTAAAAGGTGCTTCCAACGATTAAGGGTTCCATCAGCCCATTTGTTGCTAAAAGACGATATGCTATTGTCTCCTAAGGTCCTGTAAGCTCTAACAATTTCTGTAACCAGATCTTCCTACCTTGTAATAATCTTGTTCTAGTGGCAATTTCAGTCACGCTGCACTAAAAGATGCTTCCTAGTTCATACATTCCTAAGTTCCCCTCTGAAATTCTATATTCTTCAAAGACACCTCCCAATTCTCATCTTCAAAGGCCCCATGAAGCTGGGATATTTTCTGTTTATTTTGTGACATTGAATATGGTTCTCAGTCATCCAGTAATATAAAAAAGCGTGTTCCTTTTAAATTTTGTGTAGTTAACAGTGGTTTGCTCTAATCAGCCTGTCCTGGATTGTGAAAGCCTAATATTAAAATCTTTACTGTAATCATTTACATCTTGGAAATTGACAAAAGCTAAAAATTAAAGCTTGATTTATTTTGTTTATTGTCTAGATTTAAAGTGATAGAAAAAAGTTATTAAAGTAGATTAAATGTGTCATGTGTCAATCCCCCCAGTCCATTGTTAGACATTCATAAATACACCCTTGCTTAACACTTTATTTCTTCAATAAATATAGTCAGTTAAGTACAAATATTTCTCTCAAGAACAGTCTTATCTGATCAAGTACCCACATGATACTACTTTTTCCTGGTAGCCAGATAAGGCTTTTCATTTTATTTTACTTTTTAGCATGGTCCAACCCCTTTTAATTCAAAACATCATAACTATTCTGATATAAATTATATTGAAATAAATGTTGTATACTATGCCAAGAATGGACTTTATCCATTTTTAATTAACCTGTTCCCTCCCAATATCTTGGATGATGTAATACAAACAAAAGTTGTTCCCAGTTATGATATACATTTTAGGGCCTCTTCTAGCTTTGATAATTTGTGTTCTAAGTCTGTTAAGGCATTGCATGGAATCACCTCTTGTGTGTGTGTGTGTGTGTGTGTACGCATATGGGGGGATACAACTAAGGCACTATATTTTTCTCCTTTAATTGTGTGGCCTGAATTTTAATTTGGAACATCATCATTCTTTATTGATATAAATTTATTGAAATCAGTATTTCATATCATTCTATCACTGCTTTTTTAAAAAACCCACCTGACTATATCTTGGTTCAATGAGATTAGAACAAAACAAATGTAATGCCTTCTCACCTTTGCTATATTAAATGTTTTAAAGATCCCACTTATTTCTGGATTTTAAGCATTAAGAGCAATCCTATCCCTGAAACCTTCTGGTTTTATAGCCACTCCTCGTTCTAATGTTCTGTCTTGGAAGGGTTCTCCTAGCTCTGTTATCTCTTTTGTGTTTACTCCCAGACTTGACACTGTGTGCTAAGATATCCCAAGCTCTTGACAATTTGTTCTCTGGTCCTGAACATCTCCCACTTTTATGTACTATAAGGTCCTTTCTACATCTGATATTCCATGTTCTAGAGATCCATCCACCTCAGGCATTCTTGATTCTAAGATGTTGCTTTGCTCACAAACACTTACGTTCTAAGTTTCCTAACAGATCTGATAGTCATTATTCTATGTTGATTTCCAGTTTTGAGTGTTCAAACTCTGAAACTCTGTATTCTAAGCTCTCCTACTTCCAACATACTCTTTTGAGAGATACCTAGGACACCCACACATTCTGTGTTTTAATAATCCTGGGTCCCATCTGGATCTGACACTGGAGATTTTTTTTTCCTTTTTTTATACCTATGCTGTACATGGGTCTCAGTAATACGATTTAGAAGCACAAAAAAATGTCTTTTAGATCTTGTGCAATTAACACCTTCTTAAAGAAACACTCTATATTCATTACCAACACTTTTTAATGACACCAGCAGTCTTTATGTGACCAAAATACTGCATGAACTAGTTCTTTTTATTTAACCTGATGAAATAACTGAATTTTCAAATTTTAACTTTAATCAAGTGCTTTTGTATTCTCTAAGGACCTCTACTGGATATTCTATATTCTGAGACCTCAGGCAACTCTGACCTCAGAGATTTTTCTTTTCATTTTTTTGGACACTGCATATGTTCTTTGGTAATACAATGATTTAAAAGCACAAAAAACAGTGGTGCTTTTAAATACTGCTTACTTCATACTTTTATGTTTTCAATAAAAACAACCAATTATTGTCAACAACATTAGTATCAATTTTATTCTTACCCAATCAAAGCAGTGCACAGAAATAATTTTTGAGCCTCACTCTAACCTTGCCATCCCCTATGTTTCAAGACCTCCTTAATTCTGGTATCCTTTTGTGAAAGAGCTTACCAAACTATGGGATCATGTTCTAAGGTTCCACTAGCTTTAACATTCTGGATTCTGACCTGCTCATCATTTCCCACTGCATGAGTTTTAAGATCCCTTCCACCTTTAAGATCCTTTCAGCTTCTTAATTATAGAAGGTTTCCAGGCTCAGACCTTTTATATTCTAAGTGCCCTCCCAGTTAAGATATTTTGGCTTCTATGGCCACTCAAAGTTCTGATATTCAGTATCCAGACTGCTCTTCCTGCTCTAACATTCACCCTTCAAAAGGCACATCTAGTACAGACATTCCATGCTCTAAGGGCCTCCTTGCACTAACAGTCTAAGTTTTACTGCTCTACCCAACTCTGATCCTCAAGAGTTTTTGTTCTTTCCATGTAACAATTTAAAAACACAAGTTGTATCCCCTTTTGAATCTTGAATATTTAAAACTTTATTTCCTTCAATAAATTCATCCAATTCATTTCCAATAACACTGGTATCAATAGCACTCTTACCTGATCAAGGTCATACAGAGAATTACTTTTTTTTGGCAGCCAGATATAGCAAAATATTATTACTGTTCTTCGTGTCTGTGGTTCAAGACCTGACTTCTATTCGGAGCACCAAAACTGTGCTGACTTAAATTATGTTGAAATGCATGATGCATCATACACATATCATAAATATGCTTTGTTGTTCTTCTTTCTAAATTAATCATTCCCCTCAATGATTTAGCCCTGAGCAAACAAAAAAACCCACTGTACTCCACCTTTTGAGACTGTGTGTTTTAAGTCCCCCCTTCAGCACTGAGATTCTCCTCTTTAGCGCTACTTCCAGGCCTGATATTCTATGTCCTAAGATCTTACAGGTTTGGGTTCTTGGACTCTTACTTCCTATGTTAGAAAATCCCTCCAAACTGGGATATTTCAGATTTCTGGATGCTAAGATGCTTCCATCATGTTCTTAAGTTTCTTCCCAGGTTTGATATCCTAGCCTCTGTGTCCAAATTCATTTTGATCATTCAAATTAGGCTGTAGCCTCAACTCCCATCTGTGAAATTGTTAGCTAAAACTATCTCTCACCTTCAAAATTCTACCTGTCCCTTACTTCTTCCACAGTATTTTGGACTATGACCCAACCTCACTCTGACCTTCTAGGAATATTTTTCTTCTCCTTTACCTACTTATTTTATGACATCGCATATGTTTACAATGATGTTAAAGCACAAGTGGTGTCCTTTTAAGTTTTGTGAACTTAAGACTTTACATTTTTCAATAAAACTAATTCATGTCCTGGATCACACAGCAAGTAAGTGTCTAAGACCAGATTTGAATTTAAGCCTTCCTGATTCCAGGTCCATTGCAGCACATAACATTAATATCCAGAGCAATCTTACCTGATCCATATTTAGAATTTTTTTTTGGTATCCAATTAAGGCATTATATGTTTGCCTTTCCATTTTGGCAGTGTAGTTCAGGACCTGACTTTTCATTCAGAGCATCAAAATTATGCAGAAATAAATTATATCAAAATCAATGTTATCTCATACCATATACCATATATTATCTTTAAAATTTTTTCTGGTCCTCTGAACACATCAAAAAAACTTCTTCCCAGTCTTCCCAGCTCTGAAATTTATTGCATATATTGCATATATTTAGCAATACAGTGATTTAAAAACACAAATGATGTCCTTTTAAATAAAGTCTCATATATTTAACAATTTCAAATGATGTCCTTTTAAATAAAGTCTCATATATTTAACAATTTATATTTTTCAAAAGAATGCAACCAAATCATGTCCTGGGTCACACAGCAAAGTAAGTGTTTGAGGTCAAATTTGAGCTTAGGTTTTCCTGATTCCAGGTCCAGTATTCTATGCACTGTATCACACAATATTAATATCCATAACAGTCTTACCTGATCCATGCTTAGAATTTTTTTTTGGGGGGGATATCCAAACAAGACAACTGTATGTTCACCTTTCCACTTTGACGATGAAGTTCAGGACCTAACTTTTAATTCAGAATGTCAAAATTGTGCAGAATTAAATTATATTGAAACATACATTACATCTCATAATATAAATATACATTGTTACCAGTTTTTTTTTTTTAATTTACCCATTTCACCCAATCCCTTTGCTCACTGTCCTTCCCAATATATTGACCCATGAACGCTTCTTCCTTGCTATGACAGTATGCATTGGAAGGCCTTTCCCAGCTCTCATGTTTTGAGGGCTTTCCCCACTCAGACATTCTGTGATTCTTAGGTCACCCCATCTCCAAAATTTGTTATTTTAAACCATAAGCCAGTTTCTGGTGTATTATCTTAAAAGGTACATCTCCAAGTGAGATATTTCATGTTCGGAATCTAAAGAATCTCTTAGCCCTGTTTTCTTAAGCCCCTCCTCACTCTTTTAATATTCTAGGCTTCTTCTTTACCTTTAATTTACATATTCATTTTAATTTTTATTAAATTACATATGTTTTTAGCAATACAGTGATTTAAAATCCTCTGTACTTAAAAATCTAAAAAAATAGCAATAGGAGCCTTTCCAGGTGAAGTCACTGCATGGAATTATGTTTTTATTTATTTATTTTTGGTTTGTTGGGAAGCCAAAGAAAGTTACTTTTGCCCTTTGGCTACATGATTCAGAACATGTTTTAATTCAGAGTATCACCACTGTGTTGCTATAAATTATAATGAAATAAATATTTCACCTCATACCAAATATATCATTTGGTACTGTCTTTCCTAAGTACAGTAAAAAGCAAAAATCAAAAACAAAACTAAACACCACACCAAAACCCTTTCTTCTAGTTATATTTCCTGTTCTCAGTACCTTCTTAACTGTGACAGTCAGTTATAAGGGCCTTCCCAGCTCTAATAGTCTGTGATTCAACTTTCTGTGTTCTGTTCTAATATTTTTTCTAAGACTCTGTCATTCTGGGTTCTCAGCCTCTTACTGTCTTCTGCTTGATTAATTTATAGCTCCTTTCTATTTCTGATATTTCCTGTTCTCAAGATCTTTTCAGTTAAAATCAAGTATCCTTGATTCTAAGATGCCTCAAGGCTCAAAAATTCTACTTTTCAAAAGTAGAGTCAGGTTTGATATTCTGGTTTTTATAGTCATTCATATTTTTGACAGTGTCTCAATTATTTTCTCAGCTCTGAAATTTTGTATTTTAAGCATTCTTCCACTATTTTCCATATAGTGTCCTTCAAAAGAACCTCCCTGGGTTAATACAGTGTACTCTTAAGACTTTACCCAGCTTGGATTTATTAGGGATTTTTTTTTACCATTGACATTTATTTATTCATTTTGATTTTATCACAATGCATATGTCTTAGAATTACCATGATTTAAAAGCATGGATTTTGAAAGCTTTTTATACTTTATTTCCTTCAATGGTAGTCTTATCTAATCAAGGTCACAAATGGAATTATTGTTTTTGGCAGAGAGATAAAGCACTGTATTTATTACTGTTCTTTGTCTCTTGAATCTCTGTGATTCAAGATCTGGCTTTTGATTCAGAGTATAAAAACTATGCTGACATAAATTATGTTGAAATATGTTGCATCACACCCAACAAATATACTTTATAATTCTTTTTTTTTTAATTAACCAGTCATTTCCAATAATTCACTCAATGAAGCAAATAAAATAATGTGAAGCCCAGCTAATGATACTGTGTGTTCTAAGTGTCCTACCACCTCTGAGATTCTCGTCTCAAAGGCTAGTCCCAGGCCTACAATTCTCTTAATGGGCTATGGGCTCTGATAGTTTTGATGGTTCTCTGACCATCTTCTCCTTCCTTTCTTATAAGGTTCCTCTAAATTTATGTCTCCTAGGTCAGAAATTTTATGTTCTATAGTCCCACTGGCTCTGATAATTTCTATAATTAAACTGGGACTATCTCCCTACTTTCTGTAACATAAAGTCATACCTACTTCTGACATTCCCTTGTCTAGACCCCCTTTCAGCTTAGTCAGTTCAGATGCTAAGATATCTCCCAACTACAGAAGGAACACCTATATTCCATGTTCTAAGTCCCTTCCCAGGTCTAATATTCTGGCTTCTAGGTTTACTCTCAATTTAGCCCAACTCTGAGATTTTCTATTGTAAAACTTTTTCCCACCTGCACTACTTTACTCTGAAAGGTACTTCCAGGCTTCACATTCTATGTTTAAAAGCCTCACCAAACTCTGACCCAAGGTTTTTTCTTTTCTTTTTATGACAGTGTAGATTTTTCTTAACAATCCAGCAAAATGATGACCCTTTCAAACATTAGTTCTTTATATTTTCTTCAATAAATATAAACAATTCATTATCAATAACATTAATTGCATTAGCAGTGTTAACTGATCAAGGCTAAGCTAGGAAATTATTTTTTGGTATTTAAAAGAAATCACTAGACTTTTATACACCTTTCTTCAAGTTTAAGAGCTGCCTTTTCATTCAGAATATCAAAACTGGGCTGGTATAACTTTAATTGAAAGAAATTTTGCATATCAAAAATATACTTTAATATTTTTAAAGGAACCTATCCCTTTCAATAATTTGCTAAGCAAAATTATATCATGTATCCCAAAGATCCTTCTGACTTATTTAAAGCTCTGATATTAAATGGTTTGAAAGACACCTTTGTTCTGACATTCATTGATATTTGAAGGTCCCACCAGCTGTCACCCTGGCTTCTCCTACTTTCTGAGTTTTAATTTTCTTTCTATTTCTGATTCTCCTTGTTCTCAAGATCCTTTCAGGTCTGGCACTCTAGATTCTAAACACCTACCACCTCAGAAATTTTAGGTTATGAGAGTCCAGTTGGATCTGGTGTTCTGGTTTCTATGTTCATTCCCAATTCTGACATTTTAAGAGCCTTGATTGCCTTCTCAGCTCTGAAATACAATATTCTAAATTCTCTTCAAGCTTTAACATTCACTACTCAAAAAGTACCTTTCAACTCTGACATGCTATGTTCTAAGGACTTTGCCAGAGGTCCCACTCAACTTTAATTTGCTAGGATGTTTGTACTTTTTAATCTAGTTATTTTTATTTTTTAGCACTATATTTTTCTTAGTAATCCCCTCAGATTGCTAAAAGCACAAATAGTATTTCTTTTAAACCTCATGTGCACTTTAACATAAATAGAAAGTAAGTATTAATTAAATCTTACCTGATCGGGGCCATGCAAATAATTACCTTTTTTCCCCCCAACATATGACAGTGCATTTTCATCTTTCCTCTTTGGCTGTGTGGTTCTGGAACTGAGTTTTAATTCAGAGCATCACCCCCTGTGCTGATACAAATTATATTAAAATAATGTTTCATACCAAAGCATCTTTTATTATTTTTCAAAATTAAGGTGTGAATCCCAATACCTTGTTCAATTCAGCACATTAAAAAAAAAAAGGGGGGGGGGCAACAACCACCCAGCTATAAGATTCTGGGTTTTAAGGACCTACCCTGCTCTAACCTTTCAGGGTTTTCCCCTTTTCAATTTTTATTCATCTTTCTCTTATCACATGGCTCATATGTCAACAATCCAAGGATCTAAAATCACAAATAGTATCCCTTTTAATTCCTATGTGACACCTTTAACAGAAGTCCCCCATTCATTACCAATTATAATAATGAATAAGTCTTATCACATTAAGGCTGAGCATAGAGCTAAATTTTCGTTTTTTGAGATATAACTAACGAAGGCACAGATTCTCTTCTCCCACCTACCCACAGTTAAAAGATGCTTTACCTCAAAGACGACAAAGCTGACTCTCGGTTCTGATTGGCTTTTGTCTCGGCCTCACCTTCCCAGTTAGCTCTCTTCCACCTTTACAGGTAAGAGAGGAGATAAGCCAAGGACTCGGAGGCTCCTACGACCCGATTGGTCTTGGATTCTATGACATAATTTCCCCGCCCCCCTCTCCAACCTCCGCAGCAACTACTGTATAGGCTGAAGACTCTGCCCCTCCCGCGATCAGATTGGTCCTGGATTCTATGACGTAACTTCCTTCCCCCTTTCGCAACTTCGCTGCAACCACAGCCAAGGTCTGGAATAAAGCTGCCACTCTTCCCTCTCTCCCTCCCCCTCTGCGGCAAACACTGGCTAGGGCGAGGACAAAACTGCCTCGGAAACATGATTGATTCTGGATTCTCTGACGTAAATTCTTTCCCCTCCCTCCTTATACCTTCGCAGCAAACACTGTCAAGGACTAGAACAAAGCTACCTGAAGGACTTGACAGGCTCAGAATTCTATGACGCGTTTTCTTCCTCTTTTCTCCCTCCTTCCTCCTCCCACCTCCCTCCTCCCTTCTCCCTCCTCCCTCCTCCCTTCTCCCTCCTCCCTCCTCCCTCCCCCCACTCCCGCTCCGCCACCTTCCAACTCCGCAACGAACATTAAAATAGACCTAGAATAAAGCAGCCTCTTAGGATTTGAGAGGCCTCACAGTCTACAAAGAATTTTCTTTCCTTCCTTTTCCCTCCGCAATGAATATTAAATAGGCCTGGAATAAAGCTGCCTCTGGGATCCGACAGACCCCGGATCCTATGACGCACTTTCTTTCGCTTGCTCTAATTTCCCCTCCGCAGCCAACAACGGCTAAGTCTGGGTAAAAAAAAAACAAAACAAAACAAAACAAAAACAAAAATACAAACAAACCAAAAAAAAAAAAAAAACAACAAAAACCTCCCCGAATTCTATGACGCACTTTCTTTCCATTGCTATTCTTCCACTTCCGCAGCGAACACAGGCTACTCGTCTGGAGAAAAAAACTGGCAGGCCCAGAATCCTATGACGCACTTTCCTTCCTCTGCTCCCCTTTCCCTTACTCGGACAACACCGGCTAGCTCTAACACAAAACGGAAAGGCCCCGAATCCTAATGATGCACTTTCCTTCCCTTGCTCTTCTTCCCCTTCCGCGGCGAACACCGGCTACACGTCTGGGAAAAACAAAACCAAACCAAAAAACCCCCCAAAACCAAAACAAACTGACAGGCCCAGAATCCTATGACGCACTTTCCTTCCTCCGCTGCCCTTTCCCCCCCCCTCGGCCAACACCGGCTAGGCCTAGCGTAAAGCTGCCTATGGGACCTGATTAGCTTCCAGCTTTCCTGGCAAAGCTTACTTTACCCATCCACCTTCTAATTTCACAGCAGTCAGGCCGTGGACAAAGCTGCCTCTCAGACCTGATTGACGCAGATAAGTGGCGCAGATTCCTTTCCCATCCACCTTCCACCTTCCACCTTACCAGCCAACATGGGATAGGCCGAGGACAAAGCTGCCCCTGGTACCTGGCTGGCCCTGGATTCTCTGCTGCACTTCATTCCTCCCCCCCTCCACCTTCACGTTGGATAGGCTGAGGACAAAGCTGCCTCTGGGACCTCACAAAAGCACATCAGAGGAGCTGCATACTAGCCCATCCACCTTCACAGCAAAAACTGGTTAGGCAGAGGACAAAGCTGCGTCTGGCACCTGATTGGTGCAATCGGTGCTGCAGTTTCCTACCCATCCACCTTCCAACTTAGCAACAAACAGGGGATAGGCCAAGGACAAAGCTGCATCTGTAACCTGATTGGCGCAGTCAGTGCTGCAGTTTCCTACCCACCCACCTGACAATTTAGCAATAAACATGGGATAGGCCAAGGACAGAACTGCGTCTGAGACCTTCTGATTGGCGCAGTCAGTGCCGTAGTTTCCTACCCATCCACCTTCCACCTTAGCAACAAACATGGGATAGGCCAACAATAAAGCTGCGTCTGGGATCTGATTGGCCCTGGATTTTCTGACGAGATTCCTTTTCCCACCCCCTTTCTGCCTTCCAAGCTAACATGGCTGCCTCTAGGATCTGATTTCCTCTTTAGCTTCTTTTCCCCACTCCCGCACCAACCTCTGATAGGCTAGGACAAAGCTGTCCTTGGCAATTGATTGTTCCTCTCCCCGTAGATTGGTCTCTTGCTGACCCTGTTGTTTTCCGTGAAAGCGAGGGAGGGGAGGCAAAAAGAAGCTGTGTCCAGGGAACCGATGCCCCTTGGCCTTGTTGCATGTTCTCGTATTAGGGCAAAATCCAAGTCTTGGGTCACTGGTCGAATGGAGTTATCCCTGCCTTCTTTAGCCTGGGGAACTCTTTGAGATTCCACTTTTATAATCAACTTAAATTACCAGAGTTTCCAGCCAGGAATGCACTTAGTCTTGACTTTTAAATGGCTGAGATGGAGATATGTTTGCACTTTTAAAGATGAATTCCCATTGCAGCAAGTTCCCCATCTGCATGGGAGGGACTCAGTCAATAAGCATTTATTAGGCACTTAGCTTTTGCCAGACTTCGGTGGATACAGATGGGAATAAAGCAGTTTCAGCCCTCAAGGAGCTTACTACATAAATGAAGGAAAACAACACAAAAGAAAGATGAAAGGAGTAGAGGGTGGTAGAATCCAGTCCAAGGAGTGCATACTGATAGAAAATGAAGATGAAAGGGGTAACGTTTTAAAAGAAATGGGCTTAATAATTGAGATTTATGAGGTTCTGGCCTCCCAGCAGCTTGCAGTACCCAATAACACTTCAGTCTCAATGACAGTTAGATCTGGGTAAAGCCCTACCTTAATGGTTTCAGACTTCAGCCATGGATCTCCAAGCAATCATGATCAATTGGTGACATTTGAGCAGGAAATTGGGACAGTGGTGGTTTAGGTAAATACTGATGTTATATGAAACAGGCACTATAGGAATAGAGAGAGGAATTACATTTAACTTTTTGGCAGAAGGGAACAAGCCTTTATTGAGCACCAAATATATGCCAGACGCTGCTAGGTGACTTACAAATGTGATTTAATTTGAACTTGACAACAATAGTATGAGGTAGATATTAGTATGATCACTGTTTGACTTGCCCAGGGTAACAAAACTAGTGTCTGAGAGAGTATTTGAACTTTGGTCTTCCTGACTCTCACCTACAAGGAGTTAACTCCTAAGGAACGCCCATTTTGCCTGTTTAATCTATGTTTCTGCTGAACCAAAAAGGACTCTGTAAGTTTCTCATGAGAACCTGAACTTAGGCTCACACACTAGATCAAAGTGACAAGCATAACCACAGAGTAACCTTGCCTATTTCTGTTCTTCTGCTTACTTGGGCATCACACCTGTGAGGAGCTTCTACAGATAAGATCAGTTATTGTTCTCCAAAAATACTGACTCTGGAAGGTCTCCTTAACCCCATTCTCATCATTATATGCATCCTGTTATTCCCACCATTGTATAGATCCCATTCCCATCATTGTATGCATCTGCTTATTACTTTAGGCTGTGAGATATATATATATATATATATATATATATATATATATATATATATATATATATATATATATATATATATATATATATATTTTTTTTTTTTTTGCATAATAGCTGCCTGATGACCTAACTGCATTCTTTCTACTTCACTATCACCTGCTTGCTTTGCTAGTTATAATCCTATATAAATGCTGTGCCTCAGTCACTCTATACTGAATGGTTTTGAATATGAGATCCATTCAGTTGACGTCTAAACTCTCCACATTAAAAGATTAAAAACCAATCTCTGTCTTGCCTTAGTTTCTCTGGCATTACAGTTCCATCTGCTACAAGAGAGAAATATACATTGGAGTTCAATTTCCAATAATCAAGTAACAAGGTGTGGTAGGACCAGTGATTTCCCTGCCAATTTCCTTCAGCCTCAGGTTCCCAAATGTAATTTCCTCCCTCAAACAATCTGATCAATCCCAACATTCCTCATGGACCTTTTTGATTATAAACCATAAAACGTTCTAGTCACATGTGGTGTGGGCTTCTGGGACTTAATGGGTGCCCAAGACCATGAGAACCACTGTATCCTGAATACCTACTGATCAGATATTGAGGAGGCCTCTTCTACCAAAGCTACAGATAAGTGACATTGTATCCTTCCTATATATTCTTGCTTGTTTGGCAAAGTAAACTTCCTTTGATAAATTTTCAGTGATTTACTAGTGCCTCATTTCATTCTTAAATTGAGATTGAATGAAGTATGCACTGAGATTGGAGCTATACCTAAAATATGGGAGATAGTTAAGGGAACGGGAATCCTGGCAAGTCCCTCCAGTGGGTGGAAGTCCAAGCTGTATGCTAGACATGTAAACGTCTTGAGGTATGGAGCATAGAAGATCTTCATCTGTAGTAATTCCTAGGCAGTGGCCATAGGTCTGGCCAAGTAATTTGGGATCTGGATTGTATAGGATTGCATCCTGAAAAGCCTCCCCTTTGGAATCAACCAATGGAAGAATTCTTCTGATGCCTCACAATGCATGTGCTTATTTGTGGGGCAAGTCAAAGAGCAGGTTGAAACTGTTTCAATTACAACAGAAGTTTGCCTCTGCTAATCAACAGCTGCATCATTATGAAGCAGGTTGTGGTCCCTTTAAGAAACTGCATTTGTGATTCCTTTCAGATTGATCTGTGATTCTTCAGATTCCCTCCCGGCTGATGCATTATCAGTCCAGGATGCCAGGACCTTTGATTCACAAATCCTGGTCAGAAGCACTCCTCTGAATTCCAATAGGAGATCCAGGCTTGTCCCAGCTCACATGGGATCTGAGCCAACTTGGGCCATCCCAGCCCCCATTCTGATGATCTGCTCGGGTTTCCCAACCCCCACCAAGCAAATTCTAGCCCTGGCTGACGCCCATCAAGGAGCCAACTTGGGACTCCATCCATGAGCTCCTTTACCTAAATCTCTCATTCTAAAAAGAGCCAAACTAAAATCCTCTCTTTGCAGAGGTTCCAAACATGCCATGCTATGCTATGCTTGGCACGCCAAGGGACTCTGTCTATTGTAATATTTTCCAGTGCCATCCTCTCTTTACCCTCATCTATTTCCTTAACCAGACTTTATGTTTCCAATCCCCATAATAAACCTCTTTTATCAATATAGGTTTTTGGGTCTGTAAATTCCTTTACAATGAACTTCTACACCACCAGAAGGGCGTTTCCCAAAACTCCCTACCCTTGCACCAAATTCCAAGGGGGTACAAGGGAGCCAAATCTACCCTGAATCCCAAACCTGCCACTAGACATCATTTAACTCCCTGACCACCAGAAACCCTAATTTCATTTGGGTTCCCCAAATCTAATCCTCATCAATTATGCATCTGATAGTCCAGATGAGCTTCCAACTTCATAGAATCCATGCCTGTGACAAATCAATGCCACAATGGGAAGGGAAAGGGTTTTCTAAACTAGTGGTTTCTGAGATCATCTCCAGTTAGATTTATCTGATAAGAAAGTATTATTTTTGGATATAGTCATAGCTGATCCTCCCTTGCCATTTCATTTCTTTCTGCAATGCAAAGTTCCTTTAGCTTACAAGCATCCCCCCACCAAAAAGGCTCTATATGCTCTGGAGAAGTATCTGAGGTTCTCCACAACTGGCAAATTTCCTTTCTTTTGGGATAGTTGGGACAACTTCCACAAAAGGGATTGGGGAATCAAAAGGCCGTATTGTTGGAAGGTGCCTTACTTTTTAATTGCAAGGGAGAGGAAGAGCTATCACTATATAATTTTGGTAGGCTTTTTTACCTGAAAGACAAGGGATTTCTTAGTTTACTTCATAGTATTTCTGAGTAACTGGATGAGCATGAGAAAGAGTCTCTATTAAACCCCTGTGGAAGAAAAGCTCAGCCTTTCCACAAAGGTTTCTAAAGGGGAAGATTTGCATCATTCCACTGATGTGGCTTTCAGGAAGGAGATGGTTTTGGCATATGGCTAGGAAATGTTGAATGGATAATTGCTCAAAGAAATCTCAGTATTTAGATAGGGATCTGGAGAGAATACAAGAATACATTGAATACAATGACCTCTTAACTATATGTGTGAGGAAGAACTGCTGACTAGGACCAAAAATGTCAATGATGTGGTTGTTGGAAAGGTACATGATTTTTATTCTCCACAATCTTGGGGGGGGTTCCGCTTTTCCACTTTCTACCCTTTGTACTCCCCATTTCAGGAGGACTGTCAGCCCTGTAAGCATTTAAATTGTGGAAGGTCTGATAGCAGATCTTTAAGATCTTGCCAAGAAAGGGTGACAGGTGTTAAGCACATTTCCCTAAATCAGTTTCTTTCCTCCATTCATAACATTGGGAAGATTTACCTAAAATTAGACAAAGCTGTCCCCAGAATCTGATTGGTCCCAGTTTCCCTACCCACTCTAATCTCTAGACTCCATGGGGCAGGTTTAAAACAAAACCTTCCCTAAACTTGCTGGTCCTCTAAGGGCCAGCCATATAGAATCTAAATCCCTTGGACTAGTCACCTTATCTAATACATCAATACGGAGATGAGGGAGATTGTGTCAAGAGTAACTAAGTATCATTGTATCCTTGTAACTTTGCTATGTTAGAACAAGGTAAACCTATTAAATGGTGAATGATTTTCTAATGTTTCATTTCATCCCCAGATTTAACCGGAACTAAGAGGAATGCAGGCATTAGAGCAGTATAACTCACACTATCCCTCCCCATGCCAGACTGAGCAAATTAAAAACAAAGAGACTTCCCAACAATGATATTGTGAGTTTTAAGAGACCTTCCAATTCTGAAACTCTGTGATTCAGAGGTTGAACATGCTGTGATTTTTAAGGACACTGCTTTTTCTGACATTAAGGGCTGTCTTACCTCTGAAATTCTCCTCTTCTATGGCTGTTCCCAGGCTTGACAGTGTATGTGCTAAAGTTCTAGGAGCCAATTTATATTCTCCAGCTTTAAAATTCTCCCATTAACACTAGGTTTTGCAAAGGTGAATGTTGAAAATTATCTATGCATATGTTTTGAAAATAAACAGCTTTACTCTCAGATACCACTACACACCTCTCAGATTGGCTAGTAAGACAGGGAAAGATAATGCAGAATGTTGGAGGGGATGTGGGAAAACTGGGACACTGATGGAATTGGTGCAATTGTGAATACACCCAGCCATTTTGGAGAATGATTCGGAACTATGCTCAAAAAGTTATCAAACTGTGCATACCCTTTGATCCAGCAGTGTCCCAAAGAGATTTTAAAGAAGGGAAAGGGACCTGTATGTGCAACAATGTTTGTGGCAGCCCTTTTTGTGGTGGCCAGAAACTGGAAACTATGTGGATGCCCAACAATTGGAGATTGGCTGAATAAGTTGTGGTGTATGAATATAATGGAATATTATTGTTCTGTAACAAATGACCAACAGGATGATTTCAGAAAGGCCTGGAGAGACTTACATGAACTGATGCTGAGAGAAATGAGCAGAAACAGGAGATCATTATATACTTCAACAACAATACTATATGGTGATCAGTTCTGATGGACGTGGCCCTCTTCAACAAGGAGATGAAGCAAATCAGTTCCAATAGAGCAGTAATGAAATGAACCAGCTACACCTAGCGAAAGAACTCTGGGAGATGACTATGAACCACTACATAGAATTCCCAATCCCTCTATTTTTGTCTGCCTGTATTTTTAATTTCCTTCACAGGCTAATTGTACACTGTTTCAAAGTCCGATTCTTTTTGTACAGCTGTAAAGGGCTGAAACTCTTGAGTCAATGTACTGGGGTAAGACAATCGAGCACTTGAGACTAATTACTGATTGGACAATATTCTATAAAAATATGTTTGGAAAATGGCCCTTCCCACTATCCTGTGCTGGTCCAATCATTTGGTATATACAGAGAATTGTGGGAGGGACTAGGGGGTACAGGGATACTAACCAAGGTCACTTCTGCCAGAGAGACAAGGTGAGGTCGCAGAGATCCTAAGCATACCCTTTGACCCAGCAGTACCATTATTGCATCTGTATACCAAGGAAATCATTAAGGAGGGAAAAGGATCCACATGTGCAAAAATGTTTCTAGCAGCTCCTTTTGTAGTAGCAAAGAATTGGAAAAGGAGTGAATGTCCACCAATTAGGGAATGGTGAACAAGCTGTGGTACACGAAGCTAACGGAATATTATTGTTCTATAAAAAAATGATGAACAAGCCGATTATAGAAAGGCCTGGAAAGATTTACTTGAATTGATGCCGAGTAAAACAAGCAGAACTAGGAATACATTGTATACAATAACATTAAGAATATGTAATAATCAACTATGAAAGGATTGGTTCTTTTCAGTGGTTCAGTGCCAATAGATTTTAGACAGAAAATGCCATCTGCATCCAGAAAAAGATTTAAGGAAACTGAATGTAAATCAACACATGCTGCATTCACTTCTTTTTTCTGTTTTTCTGTTTTTTTAAATCTCTTCCATGTATGGTTTTCCCTTTTTGCTCTGATTTTTCTCTCCCAACATGATTCATAAAGCAATGTGTATTGCAAATAAATAAACTTACTATACAATAAAAAATAAAATAAACAACTTTAATTAAAAATAAAGTAAAATTCTCCCACTTTTTGAGTTATAAGGTCCCTGTCAAGTATGATATTCCAAGTTACAGGAGCACATGCAACTTGGCGATTACATGTCCTAAATGCTCTTCTAAAACCGATGTAAGCTTTATATTCTGCTCCAAGTTTTGACATTGAGAGTCTGAATTGCCCTCCAAGCTCTGAAATTCTGTATTCTAAGCTCTTTCTAACTCCAACATTCGCCCTAAAAAGTCACTATCCAGGTCTGACATTCTATCTTCTAAGGAACAACCCTGCTATAAGTTTCATGTCTTTAATTACAATAATTTAAAATAAATGGTGGTACCTTTCATTCCTAAGTAATTAACACAATTTAAAAAAAATATTCAGTGTTTATTATCAATAATATTAATAGCAAAAGCAGTATTCCACAATGAAGGAATTGGAGAAATTACATTATTTTCTGTATGTATGTATTTTTAAAAAGCCAAATAAAGCACAATACTTTCATCTTTCCTATTTATCTGTGTAATTGAGGAACTGAGTTTTAATAAAAACATATTCATTGTACTGATATAAATTATTCTGAAATAAATGTTTTATCTCCTGCCAAAATAGTTTAGTTATTTTTTAAAAATAAAACTGTTCTTCCCAATACTTTGAATTCATAAACATTTTTAAAAAATGTTTTCCAAGAACATTGTACATAATAACAGCAAGATTTTATGATGATCCACTAGGATTTAGCTCTTCTTAGAAATAATATGATCCAAGACAATTCCAATAGACTTGGGATGGAAAATGCCATCTGCATCCAGAGAGAGAACTAGGAAACTGAATGTGGCTCAAAGCATAATATTTTCATTTTTTGTTGTTTGCATTTTCTTTCTCATGTTTTTTTCTCTTTTGATTTGATTTTTCTTATACAACATGACACAAATTTGAAAATATGATTCAAAGTACTATCAAGTATAAACTATTCAGATTGTTTGCTATCTTAGGGAGGAAGAGATAAGGAAAGAAAAAAATTTGGAACTCAAAATCTTACAAAAATGAATGTTGAAAATTATCTTTACATGTATTTGGAAAAATAAAATACTATTATCACTGGGAAAATGTTTTTAAGCTATAATATTGAGTATTCTAAATCCTCTCTTAGCTCTGAAGATTTATGTTCTTAGAGCTCTCATGGTCTGACACTATATAGTTTAAAGGGTATTCTTAGTTCTGATAATGTGTGTTCTAATGACCAACCTTGATCTATCATGATAGGCATTTTTTTTCTTTTCCACTTTTTTCTTCTGCTTTTTAAAATTATAGCTCCTTAGTATCATTAATTTCAAAAATTAATAGCACAACAATGTCCCTTTTAATTACCGGGCACTTAATACATTTAAAAAAATGTTCCACATTCATTATCAATATTAAAATTGAAAAGGAAATCTTAGCTGATGAAGGAATTGTGAAGAAATATATTCTTTTGTGTTTTGGTTTGTTTTTTTGGTGACAAGATTATGTGCATAGAATTTACACCTTTTTCTTACATTACAGTGTGATTCAGGAGGTGTTTTAATTCAAGCATTACTACTATGTTAACATAACTTGAAATTTTTATCTCAAATCAAATTCATACAATTAATACTTCTCAACTTAAAGTGCCCATACAATTATTTTGGTATATAACAAAACACCTTCATTCTGATGGGGGTGAACCCTGAAACCTGAATTCTAACCACTAGACCACCAGGGAATTTATAGGGGTGAACCCTGAAACTGTGTCCCCATTAATCTATAAAAGAAGGGTGACTCTGGGTCTCAGGCTCTCCCCTGGGAAAAGTATACCTTTCCCAGACAATGCCCTCCTCCCTAAGTTAAGTGATTTTATTCAGTTGAAAATTACTGCCTGATAGCCCTAAACTCTAAGATAACTAATCTCTTTTCAACTAGAAATCTAAGCCCCAGGTATTGATAATGTAGAAGGAATCTCATTCAATTTTGAATGGAAGCTCAAGCCTCAGACTGCTAATAAAAGACAACTCTGAACTTCAAATCTTTCCAGTAGTCCAAAACAGGAATTTGCTTTGCCAAGGAGGCTCTTTTCTTGGCAAGACTTCCTGCCAGGACTTTTGCTCACCTTTTGCACAAAGAAGTCTGTCTTCCTAGCAAAGCTAGCTTCTCAGTACCAATAAATATCCTTTTTTGCCACTGTGTGGAGTAAGATATGGTAAAGAACTTACAGATTAAGCACATATTGATCAGAGACTGCTAGCTAAGGTAAATCAGACCTATAGGGCCCAGTCAAGTGAAGGCCTAGGCTGCATTCCATTGCCCAAATAGGAATTAAGAACATATACATGGCCAAAGAGGCTGAGGTTGTAAATCACCTTGTCAGCTGCATTCCACTGACCAAAATAGGCGAGTGCAGAATTGTATGACCAATCACAACACGTGGAGGGTGGGATTTTGGAGGTTCTTTGTCTGAAATGTATAAAAGTTGTGAACATTTTCAAGGAAGGGGCTCTCTCCTCCTGTGAATTTGGCTCACAGACCAGGATGGGGTCCGCTTCTTGAGATTCTAATAAATAATTTTGCTTTTCTATGAGTGATCTCTCAGTAGTCATTTTTGGATAGGATTTTCTATCTCTCACACCACACAGACTTTTCAGGTTTGTGAATTCTTTCTCATTGGACCTGCGCAAACCAGAGGGGATTCCAATTCTTGAACCTCTTCACTACCACTAACCTCATCAATTCTACAGACTATCTCAGATGAGGAAATCTATGTTCTAAAACTACTTAATTAGGACATTCTGGATCATAGGGCTCTCTTCTCTCTAATATGCCTTTTTCTTTTTTTAAAAATTAATTTTATAATTATAACATTTAATATGCTTTTTTCTAAGGGTTCTACATCTCTCATTTTCTTCTCTATGGCTACTCCCAATCTCACTGGCTTTGACACTTTCCATTCTAGGGTTTTGAACATTGTTCAATTTAATGATAACAAAGTCCCAATTAACATTTTAAACTTGTTCCAATCCAGCTGAGTATTCTCCGATTAAAAATTTCATACAAGCTCAGACATTATTATAAATTATAAATTCCTTCCAGGTCTTACTTCTATGTTCAACACAAGTTGTGACATTTATAACCAGTACTTACCTCCCAAATAGGAAAGTCTGTATTTTAAAGTCTTCCAGCTCCAATATTCTTCCCTGAAAATTACCTGGAAACCAAAAAAATTTATGTTCTAAGGTTTCATCTAACTGTGACATATTAGAATTAATTTTTTTCATTTATTTGTAATTCATTGTGATGCAAATGTGACTTACTGATGGAGTATGGCTTCTATACTATATATATATATATATACGCGCAAACACACATATATACATATATATATGTATATATGTACATATATACATATGTATATGTATACATGCATATATATAAGACAGCAGTAAGACAATTCCCTGCCCCCCACCTTAGACTGCTTCTGTTCTAATAATCTGTTGATAATTGTAAAAGTTTTCTGGTCTAAAAATATAATGATATTTCTTCCCTTAGACTTTAGGAAAGATATATTAGTGATCCTGAGACCCTCTTACCTTAGAGTGCTATTATTCTGACAATCTGTCAATGATTCTAAAGTCTTCTAGCCTTAGAATAGTCCTATAAACATTACTGGGTGACAGATAATCTGTTGGTCAGTGATAACCAAGTTCCTGAGACAACTGTGAATACACCACGCCTCAAACCTACCTAAAAGCCATAAAAATAGCAAATACATAAGCTCTGAATTAACTCTGTCCTATAAATTATATCCTTTCTCATTCTTTGTTAAATTCTTTTGGAACTTAACCTGCTTCAATTGGTATTAGAATTACAATAAACTTTGCCCCTTGACTTGAATATAGGTTCAAGTGTGCAAATTCTTTTGAGACACCTTGCAACATTGGTGTACAAACCTCCAAGTTTTTGGGGTCTCCTTTTGAACCTCAACATTATCAATAAAATTTTTTAAAATCCTATATACTTAACAGCTAGAAAAAACCAGCATATTAATTATCATTAACTGTGCTATAAATAGCAGATTTTATTTTAATTTATTTGGAAATGAATATATTACACTTTTGCTGACAAAATGATTTAAAGGTGTCCCTTTGGAATCTTCAGTACTGTATATCTTATTTATTTGTGAAAAAAACCTCTATACTGATTATCATAAATGTAAGCAATAACAATAGCAGTCTTTTTAAATTTTTAAAAATTTTTATTATAGTTTCTTATTTACAAGATATATGCATGGGTAATAGTTCAGCATTGACAGTTGCAAAACCTTTTGTTCTAATTTTTCCCCTCCCCCCTCCCCGAGATGGCAGGTAGATCAATACATGTTAAATATGATAAAGTATATGTTAAATACAATATATGTATACATGTCCATACAGTTTTTTGCTACACAAAAAGGATCAGACTTTGAAATAATGTGAAGGAAATAAAAAATGCAGGCAGACAAAAATAGGGGGATTGGGAATTCTACTATGGAGTGGTTCACACTCATTTCCCAGAGTGCTGGGTGTAGCTGGTTCAATTCATTACTGTTCTATTGGAACTGATTTGTTTCATCTCATTGTTGAAGAGGTTTTATAACCCACCAGAAGGGCAGTGTCCAGTGAGAGCAGGTCCACTATCTTTAGATAATCGCCAGTGATGTGGAAAGATCCAGAAAGTGGTAAATGGAAGGGACCAGATAGGTTAACTGCTTGGGGGAGAGGGTTTACTTGTATCTCTACAGATGGAAAAGGAATCAGATAGGTGCCAAGGAGCCATATTCTCCTTATCCATCAGAGAGAGATGGAGCAGACCTGTAGAAACATCAGGTGGTTCCATTGCTGACTGTCCCCACCACTGAAAGAGCATGGCAGTTATGACAATTGACTCATGGACATCAAAAATTGTTAATGAGACTGATGCAGGACTTCAAAACCATCAGGAATCATTGGAATACCTGAGATATTATAAGACTGTTGTAGGACTTCAAAATCTTAAGGAATCATTGGATTCCCTAATAAATAATGTTTCAGGACTTCAAAAACTTGCTGGGATCATTCCCTGACACATGAAGCAATGGACTATCTCTTGGCTGCTGAATGAGACGTATATGTGATTGTTGTTTGCATACCCTCCTTCTAGGACTTCTGAAAATCTTTTACAACACCATGTTGATTCATATTGTTTGTTATATCACTACTTGCATGTACAATTCATGTTTGTTACACCACATTGAGCCTGCCTCAACTGGGGGGAGAGTCATCACTGTGTGTTATTGCTATGTGCTTGTGTAATACCTCCCATGCTGATGCGTTTGTGCATACCTGTTTCTAGTAAGACCTTTCAGCCCAGAAACCCACTAACAATATCTGCTTTGAATCCTCACTTCCCTTTGATGTTTTTCATCTCTCTTCCTGAGAAGTCAGGGAGGGCATGATTATCTCTAAGTGCTTTCACTTCCCTTCCTGAGAAGTGTGTGGGGGGTGATCACCTCCTTTTTGGTGTTTTCACCTCCTTTTCTGAGAAGTCAGGGAGGGTGTGACCATCTGTGTTCTAAAACAAAAGAAAATGAAGAAAATGGGAGATGTAGAGGGCTGAAACTCCAAAAAGGTATGCTTGAATCAGACAACAGAGCACTTAAGGCTAATCACCTATTTGATGTGAGACAATAGCTCTATATACGTATTTAGATGGTAATGTGATGGCTCTCCTCACCTTTGGTGCTTGCTGAATGTTTGGTGTTGAGATAATTGTAGGGAAGGTTTGGAAGGCCAGGGGAGTGAAGCAAAGTCACTTGGCAGCAGGACAAGGAGGAGGAGAGAAGTTGGATTCTCCGAGCTCCAGAATCCAGGATACATCTTTGGCAAGATGTGTGGCAGCTTGCCTGCCTCCTTCACTTCTCCCCCTAAAGACCAAGAACTTTGATTTATTCTGACTCTGGCTGACCCTAAGGCCCTCCAGGGAGCTAGCCCGTACTTTATACTTAATATAGTAAAATTATGAGAAAGTTTAAGCATGTAGAAATGAGAAGGGCATTGACTGAAAGTGATTAGAGACTCTGGGAGCTTTTGAGAAAACAGAAGAGCTGAGAGCTATCACTTTAAAACTCCTGCAAACAAGGAGTCTTTAACTTTGTTATAGAACTCAGGTTTGTAGAATTATGGCAGGAAGAATCTCAAGGTAAAAACCTATATGAAGCAAAAATTGGCACTTAACTCTTTTCTGGCTGACAAAAGAAAAGAGACTTGAATGAAATATCTAGGTAGATATTGGGGCATCTCACAAACTAAAGTATTGGTTAACTTTGAAATAACTTGAAATTGGCCTGTGTGTTAAAATTGGAAACTTAATTGGTTGTGACAAGATTCAGTTCTACCTGAATTGATTTAGTAATGGGTTCTTTCTGAGATTGTAGAATCCAACTTTGGCTCATTAAGAAGTACCCTGAATGCTATTAGATATAAATTGAAAAACTAATAGTAAGTGGAAAATCTCTTGTTATTTTCAGCCTTGCTAACTCAGTAAATGTAATTTAGGAGATTGGGTATTTCCACCTTTGCTTGTGATTTAAGAGGACTATTGGTAATTACTGTGCATGTGAAACAGAAGGGATAGACACTGTAGCATTACCAAAAACAAAATGCTAAAATATTGAAATGGAAAGATCCTGAAGGGAATAATGACTATTTTCAACCTTTTGTTTTAGAAAAAAATTCCTCTAAATCTATGGAGCAAAGACATTCTTGAATAAATGAAAGTATGTATATTTAGCATCCTTTTTAACGGTCATTATGAAAAATTCTTGTCACACTGTCATGGATAGAACAGTGACCTCTATCAAAGAAGAAGCTAAATGCTCTATATTAACTAATTTTTGAGCAGCTCAGATTAGGACATATTGAATTTTTCTACTAATCCTTGGAATTCTACAGTATTTGTAAAAAAGAAAAAAAATCAGGGAAATGGTGAATTTTGCATGATCTTTGCACAGTAAATGATACCATGGTCACTATAGGTCCCCTTCAATCTGGTCTTTCTTTTCCTACCATGGTACTTGCTGAATGGCCCTTGATAGTTATTGATTTTAAAAATTGTTTGTTTACTATTCCTCTTCAAAAGGAGGATAAATCTAGATTTATCTTCACTATCCCTAGTATAAATATGGAGGAACCTGCACAAAGATTTCAGTTTTACCTCAAGGTATGAAAAATAGTTCTACAGTGTGCCAAAATTTTGTTAGCTATATTATTTCATCAGTGAGATTAAAATATCCAGATTCCAAAATAATTCACTATATGCATGCTATTTTATAGTAGTAAACATGTAAACAATTTCAATTTCTTAATACATGATTTGGCGCAAGCCCTACATTCATGGAGTTTGGAAATTACTCCTGAAAAAATTCAGAGACAAGTCCCTTTTTCATATCTTGGATATCAGTTGGATTCTCAAATAATCCAACCCCAGAAACTTGAGACAAGAAAACATTTCATTACAAATTCTTAATAATTTTTAAAGAATGTTAGGTGATACTGACTTCTACTTCTATAGATACTCATATATCAACTTTCCCATTTATTCTCCACTTTACAAGAAGATCCTTCATTAAAACTCTCCTAAAACTCTGTCTTCAGAGGCTAAATGTGAACTCTATCTTGTAGAGAAAAAATTATCTGAAACCCAATTAATAAGAATACTTCCTAATGAAAAGTTACAAATGGCAATATTTGCTACTCCTGTGCCCCCTACTGCAGTCCTATATCAATCACAGGAAATAATTGAATGGATTACTTTCCCTTACCAATTTCCTGTCACTTCTCTGCCATATACCACAGTAATAGCAAATCTAATGGATAAATTAAACAAATGACCTCTCCAACTCACTGGCTCTTCCTTGTTAATCATAAATCAACTATATACAAAATTTCAAGTAACAGTCTTTAATATTTCAGGATAAAGAGTGGCAAGTTTTTATTTCTATTTACAGTGGTAGGATAGATAATCACAGACTTTTTATAAAATTACTCACATTTTGTGAAAAATATCAATGGATATTCCCCAAGATAATAAAGAACCTATCCTATTCATTCTGAACTTAGTGCATTTACTGATGGCTCTAGTTCAGGGAAAGCAGGATATTTTATAGATAAGAAATATAATGTTATAAAACATATTACAGTTCAGCACAAAAGGCTGAAATCTTAGTAATAATCCTTCTTAAAGATGTTAGAGAACCCCTTAACATTGTTTTGGACAGTCTTCCTTTGGACAGTAAATATACAGTATATGTCTATTCCCATTATTTACAAGAATTCTAAGAATAGTAGCCTATGCTTTTGTCCCTTTGAACATGGTTAATAACTGAACATATTTTTATATAGACAATATACAATTTGGAATTTTTTATATTTCTAAAATTTGAGTTTTTGGTTATTGATTACTGAGTATCTTAAAGTAAAATTATTTGTATAATGTTGAACTTAAAACTGTCTATTCAGATATCAAGATAAGCTGTGAACTTTCTGGGATGAATCTCTTACTCTATAAAATGAAGATTATAGTCAATATTTATTTAAAATGTGTAATCCTTTAGAACTAAATTCACCTGAATGTTTGATTGGTGAAACTTGCTATTTAAGATGGAATTTCTTGGAACTGTAAGATATTGTTTGGAGTTTTGAATTCAGGTATGATTGTCTCATGGATCATCAAGTCAGTGACCCATCATCTGAGAGAAATATGCCACAAGTTACTCAGAGGAATATGATTTTGAACTGTGACAGGAGGAGGTTTGTATCTGGACAAGAGTTGGGAGACAACCTTCTCCCAGAAGCAGAAGACAACTTGGATCCTTCTGATCAGTTTCCCCATTATGTGCCTTTTAATAGGATTGTTCCAGAGTCTATGAAGTAGAATTGTCATTGCATGATTAGTTGTATGTGCTCTCAGGCTTGAAGAACCAGATTTGATACTATTATAATCATACCCTTGCTTTTTTCCCTTATGGCAAATTTCTATAATTGGAGCAAATGGTCAAAAAAACTCACAAGTACAATTCAAGTATGTAAGATCTTGTAATTTTCAGTCTGAAAATATGTGGTCATTATAGTCTAACTAAGTATGTAAATGAATATTTGGCTCAGTCATCTATTTATTGCTAGATGCATATGTTTGTATGAAATAAGGTCTTTAAAATTTTCAAAATATTGCAAGAACAATTTATAAAACTATCTTTTGTTCATGTCACAGTAGACACTTATTCTTTTACTTTTGCCTCATTATGAACTTATGAGGCTATAAAACATATTAATCATCTCTTTATGGAATTTTCTCTTATAAGTATTCCTAAATCGATTAAAAACAGACAATATATGTTGTGACTGCGTTAGTACCCTGGATATCTTAGAATCAGCAGGCGTCAGGATAAGTAAGTCTTTATTCTTGGTCTTTTGGGCTCACTGTCAGGGGATTAGATATAGGAATCTACACACCTCCTTTCTCTTTCTCCACTGCCAAAGAATGATCCTGTTTGTCTTACTTCACCCTCTGATCTCTCTCCCCTTCTCCGTCCACACCCACAGATCAAGCCAGCACAGAGTTGAGTAGAGTCATCCTCCAAGCATATGTTAATAGAGTATTGTCCAATTGGTAATTAGCCTCAAGTGCTAGGTTATCTTGCATTAAGTGCATCTGCTCAGTTCTAGCCCTTTACAAATACACTTGCTTATATTAGTAATGCATTCTCCTCTTTTTGTTTCCTCTATAACACTACTTGAATTAAAGGATCCCCTATAACCCTATAGATTAGGCTCTTGTTGAACAATAGATTATATATTAAAATTATTCTTTTTAAATATTTCTTTTACAAAAAAATTTTATGCATAGGTAATTTTTCAGCATTGACAATTGCAAAACCTTTTGTTCCAACCTTGCCCCTCCTTCCCCCCACCCCTTCCCCCAGATGGCAGATTGACCAATGCATGTTAAATATGTTAAAGTATAAGTTACATACAATATATGTAGACATGTCCAAACAGTTATTTTGCTACAAAAAGAATCAGACTTTGAAACAGTGTACAATTAGCCTGTGAAGGAAATAAAAAATGTAGGTAGACAAAAATAGAGGGATTGGGAATTCTATGTAGTTGTTCATAGTCATCTCCCAGAGTTCTTTCGCTAGGTGTAGCTGGTTCATTTCATTACTGCTCTATTGAAACTGATTTGCTTCATCTCATTGTTGAAGAGGGCCACGTCCATCAGAATTGATCATCATATAGTCTTGTTGTTTCTGTGTACAATGATCTCCTGGTCCTGCTCATTTCTCTCAGCATCAGTTCATGTAAGTCCTTCCAGGCCCTTCTGAAATCATCCTGCTGTTCATCTTACAAAACAATAATATTCCATAATATTCATATATCACAATTTATTAAGCCATTCTCCAATTGATGGGCATCCACTCAAAAACTATTATTTTTAAACAAAAAGGAGGTACATAGGCCACTATCCCTCAAATACAATTGACTAGAGAAATTGGCTATTAATTTATATACTGTAAATTTGAATTTCAATAAGGATGGGTAAACCCCTGCTGAAAGACATTTAACAAATATAAACAGCCAGAAGCCCCAGTAATGTGGCAAGATCCCATGATAGGAAAATGGGAGGGTTCAGATCTGTTATTAACCTGAGGAGAAGGAAAAGCTTCAATCAACCTGTACAGATTCCAGAGAAACATGTCTATGTTGTTTGCCACAACTTATCACCCAGATGCAGAAACTGAGAATTTGGAGAAAGAAGACAATAAGATCTTTTGCACCAAGAGGACCCAAAAAAGAAGTGGCTTAGCATCTCTACATTTACAACCCCATTGCAAACATGGAAATCTCAATTACTGGATTAATTGCTATAGCCTCTATCTTAATATCAACTACAGTGTCTTCTATTTCTTTACAAAATGAGATGCAAGCTGTTCAATTAGTAAATGAATTGGCAAAGAATGTTAACCTGGCTTTAAAAACTCAAGAATCTTTAAAGAAACAATTTATAAAATCAATCTTTTGAAACAATCAGTTATGTATTCATGTTGTCAGATACTTTCCAACTATTGTCTGAAATAATTTTTAAGATATTCCAAGTTCTGACCTTTTGTTTTCTAAGAAATCTTCTTTAATAATTACTTCTAAATGATCTTTTACCTTTCTCACTCTCTTCTTCATGGTTACTCCAAGTCCTGTTATTTTGTGTGGTAAAATCCCATTGCTTCTGACAATTTCCATATTAAGCCTTGAAACATCTTTTACTCTATTCTAGTCCCTCCTAATTCTAATGTTCCAATTTTAGGGCTTCAAAGATTCTGAATTCTAAATTTCTTTCTAGTGCAAAGATTCTAGGTTTTAAAGGACCTCTCTGATCTAATTCCAGTTTTACTTTCCATTCCAAATTAGAACTATTCCATGCTCTTTTCCATGACTACTCTTAGGCATGACATTCTATGGAGTAAATTCCCACTGTTTCTGACTGTTCATTCTCATACTCTAACATATCTCAAACTGTTTCTCTTAGTCTTTTCTAGCACTAACATTCCAGCTTCTTAAGACTCAATAAGATCTGGATACAGGATTAGAAATTTCTTCAGGAGCAGATAATCTAGGTTATATTGTTGAGGAGAAAGATACCCCAGCAAGAATAGGGTCCCCCTGGTCAGTGCCCTGGGTTTGGGAAAAGAATTTGTACAATGGCCAGGAAATTTGTATCATAAACTCTCAGCCACCTCTAACCTTCCTTTTGAATGGTTACCTAGAAGCCCAGACATTCAGTGTTCTAAGACATGATAATTTTGGTTCTAAGCCAAGTCCCATGATACATAAAGATTCTTTTAAAAAACAGTTTTTACAGCAATCATCAAAACCATTTGGTACTGGCTAAGAAACAGAGTAGTTGATCGGTGGGATAGGTTAGGTTTACAAGACACAATAGTAAATGAGTATAGCAATCTAATGTTTAATAAATCCAAAGACCCCAGCTTCTAGGATAAGAACTCACTATTTGACAAAAATTTCTGGTAAAATTGCATAATAGTATGGCAGAAAATAGGCATTGACCCACATCTAAACTGTATACCAAAGATAACGTCAAAATGGGTTTATGATTTACAAGAGTGATGCTATAAACAAATTAGAACAAAGCATAGTCTATCTCTCAGATCTGTGGAGAAAAGAACTGGAGTACATTATGGAATGCAAAATTGGTAATTTTGATTATATTAAGTTAAAAAGTTTTTGTACAAACAAAACCAATGCAGACAAAATTAGAAGGGAATCAGTAAACTGGGAAAAACATTTTATAGTGCTCTAAATCATTATTGATGAGAGAAATGCAAATTAAGTCAACTCTGAGGTACCTCTACATAGCTCTCAGATTGGCTTAAGATGACAGGAAAAAGTAATGATAAATGTTGGAGGGGTTGTGGGAAACATGAGACACCAATATATTGTTGGTTGAGTTGTGAATTGTTCCAACCACTATGGAGAGCAATATGGAACTATGCCCAAAGGGCTATCAAAATGTGCATATTCTTTGATCCAGCAGTGCCTCTATTGGGCTTGTATTCAAAAGAGATCATAAAAAAGGGAAAAGGATCACATATGCAAAAATGTTTGTAGCAGCCCTTTTTGTAGTGGCAAGGAACTGGAAACTGAATGGATGCCCATCGGTTGGAGATTGGCTGAATAAATTATGGTATATGAATGTAATGGAATATTATTGTTCTCTAAGAAATGATCATCAGGATGATTTCATAAAGGCCTGAAGAGACTTATGTGAGCTGATGCTACATGAAGTCAGCAGAACCAAGAGAATATTGCACACATCAACAAAGATTATACAATGATCAATTCTAAGAGACATGACTTTTTTCAACAGCAGGATGAGTCAAACCAGTTCCGATGGTCTTGTTGAGGTTCAGAAGGGACCCAAAAGCTCAGGAAATCACAGAACAATGTTGTGAGTTGTTTCAAAAGAATTTGCAGGCTTGAACCCATCTCCAAGTCAAGGGGCAAAGTTTATTGTAATTTTACTATACCAAATGAAGCAGGCTAAGTTCCAAAAGAATTTTAGCAAAGAACCAGGAGCAAAGAGACAAATTTATCCAGTTCTTCATATCAGTGATGCTAATTTTATAGCCTAGAAGTAGAGCTGAGGAGTGATGTCAGGAATTTGGTTATCAAACAAGCAGACCTATATGACTATCCTAAGGCCAGAAGACTTTAGAATCATAGACAGAGATTGTTAGAACAATAGCACTCTAAAGTCAGAGGGCCTCAGGATCCCTAATATATTTTCCCTAAAGTCTAAGGGAAGAAATATTATATTCCTAGACCAGAAGACTTTTACAATCATTGATGGAGAGATTGTTATAGAACAATAGCACTTTAAGATTGGGGGGACATTGGGGTCACAAAGCCAGAAGACTTTAGAATCATTGACAGATTGTTAGAACAGAAGCTCCCCAAGGTCAGGGGGCCTCCTTATTGCTGATTCCCCTAGAAGTTATATTCCATCAGTCTTGTGATGGAGAGAGCAATCTGCACCCCAAAAGATGACTGTGGGGAGTGTGTGGATCACAACATAGTATTTTGACTTTTTTGTTGTTGTTTGCTTGCATTTTGTTCTTTTTCTCATTTTTTCCCTGTTTGATTTGATTTTTCTTGTGCAGAATGATATTTGTGGAAATATGTTTAGAAGAATCACACTTGTTTAGCATGTATTGGATTACTTGCCATCTAGGGGAAGGGATGGAAGGAAGGGAGAAAGAAAAAAATTGGAACACAATGTTTTGCAAGGCAGAATGTTGAAAACTATGCATATATTTTGAAAATAAAAAGCTTTAAAACAGCTTTTAAAATGAATTATTATTATAATGTGCATAAAAGCTTTCTGATGTAATGATTTTGAAATACAAGATGTGTCTGTTATGAGTCTTTGGAACTTAATGGCTTGTTTTATTTGGGAGAGGGGCAAAAAATTAATATTTTAATTTAATTTAAATAATTTATTAAGATTAAATAAATATTTGTTATTATTAATAATAATGATGGGAACTCGAAGCCAGCTTACTCTGTTCCCTTGTCAAGAATTGCTAAAATGACCCTCTCCTCTTTCTATTATCAATCATACTCAGGTCAGCTTTCCTAGACTGTCTTACTAGCTTAGTTAAGACAGTCATGATATGAATTTTAAACTATAGCTCATTCTTTTCTCTTTGTCAGGAAATGCTAGAGGTCAATTTTCCTAGACTGTCTTGTTAGCATGACAACTGGAACTTTTGATCAGTTCACACAGACTCCTTTGTAAGTAACTCTAATTCATACATCCCCTCTCCAATCTCAGAGGTTGTCTTGATTAGCATAACTTTAGATAAGTTTTGGACCTGGTCAGTCATACCTGGCTTCTCCAGGACCTTTCCCTGGCCTCTCCCAACTCCTCCCACACTCTTCCTCTAACTCTGACCCTGCCCCTCCTATCCCATGAGACTTAAAAGACAATCCAAAATTAAGTTGTTCAATCAGTATAATTCTGCCCTGTTAATTATTTGATTGAGCCCATGAGGTATTTCATGTAATAAGCTGCAAACCTTAGTAATTGGTAATAGATGTCCTGGATGTACTTCTTTATGTTGATTGAATCATTATGCTCTCCCAAATCTACTTCATATTTCTACTTTGTATTATCACTTCAGTACTATTAGTAGCAATACTGTCTTTAGCAAGGAATGCACTTTGTAGAATTGCATTTGTTTCAGTGTGTCAGTGTATTGGAATGTCTGGGAATATTTTTAACTTGCTAAAAATAGTAAACATGTTAGACTTTTTGTTCAAGGATGTGAGGTTTTTTTTTTTTCTTTTAACATTGACCACTGTTTAAATTACATTGACATTACTGATCTCATAAGAAAAAAGCTAAAATTTCCTTGTTTCTTAATTTTTCTAGACCTGGTCAATATTTTCATTACTAAAAAATCCATGTCATGTATAACAGCTTTCATTAAAACCCCTTGATTTATATTTACACAGTCCTCCCAGTTATGGATATGGATACTATTAGGACACACTAGATTTGATCTTTTTTTAAAATTAATTTTATAATTATAACTTTTTTTGACAGTACATACATATGGGTAATTTTTTACAGCATTATCCCTTGTACTCACTTCTGTTCCGAATTTTCCCCTCCTTCCCTCCACCCCCTTCCCTAGATGGCAGGCAGTCCCATAAATGTTAAATATGTATATCCTAGATACAATATATGTGTGCAGAACCGAATTTCTTGTTGCACAGGAAGAATTGAATTCAGAAAGTAAAAATAACCTGGGAAGAAAAAAAAATGCAAGTAGTTCACATTCATTTCCCAAAGTTCCTTCTCTGGATGTAGCTGATTCTGTCCATTATTGATCAATTGGAACTGAATTAGCTCTTCTCTTTGTTGAAGATATCCACTTACATCAGAATATATCTTCATATATTATTGTTGTTGAAGTGTATAATGATCTCCTGGTTCTTCTCATTTTACTCAGCATCAGTTCATGTAAGTCTCTCCAAGCCTCTCTGTATTCATCCTGCTGGTCATTTCTTACAAAACAATAATATTCCATACCTTTCATATACCATAATTTACCCAACCATTCTCCAATTGATGGACATCCATTCATTTTCCAGTTTCTAGCCACTACAAAAAGGGCTGCGACAAACATTTTGGCACATAGAAGTCCCTTTCCCTTCATTAGTATTTCTTTGGGATATAAGCCCAGTAGTAGCACTGCTGGATCAAAGGGTATGCACAGTTTGATAACTTTGGGGGCATAATTCCAGATTCTTTCACAATTCCACCAACAATGCATCAGTGTCCTAGTTTTCCCATATCCCCTCCAACATTCATCATTATTTGTTCCTGTCATCTTAGCCAATCTGACAGGTGTGTAGTGGTATCTCAGAGTTGTCTTAATTTGCATTTCTCTGATCAGTAGTGATTTGGAACACTTTTTCATATGAGTGGAAATAGTTTCAATTTCATCATCTGAGAATTGTCTGTTCATATCCCTTGAACATTTATCAATTGGAGAATGGTTTAGTTTCCTATAAATCAGGGTCAGTTCTCTATATATTTTGGAAATGAGACCTTTGTCAGAACCTTTACTTTTAAAAATATTTTCCCTATTTGTTACTTCCCTTCTAATCTTGTTTGCATTAGTATTGTTTGTACAGAATAATCCATTTATTCCTATGCTCTCAAGTGTTTTTGGTAGGAATGGATGTTGGATTTTGTCAAATGCTTTTTCTGCATCTATTGAGATGATCATATGGTTATTGTTAATTTGGTTATTGATATAGTCTATTATGCTGATAGTTTTCCTAATATTGAACCAGCCCTGCATTCCTGGTATAAATCCCACTTGGTCATAGTGTATTATCCTGGGGATGATAAATTGGAGATTTATTTTTTGCTAATATTTTATTTAAGATTTTAGCATCAATATTCATTAGGGAGATTGCTCTATAATTTTCTTTCTCTGATTTCAACCTACCTGGTTTAGGTATCAGTACCATGTCTGTGTCATAAAAGGAATTTGGTAGGACTCCTTCAATCCATGTTTTTTCAAATAGTTTATATAACATTGGAGTTAATTGTTCTTTAATTGTTTGGTAGAATTCACATGTAAATCCATCTGGTCCTGGGGATTTTTTCTTAGGGAGCTAATTAATAGCTTGTTCTATTTCTTTTTCTAAGATGGGACTGTTTAACCAATTTACTTCTTCCTCTGTTAATCTGGGCAAGCTGTATTTTTGAAGGTATTCTTCCATTTCCTTTAAGTTATCAAATTCATTGGCATAAAGTTAGGCAAAGTAACTCCTAATTATTGCTCTAATTTCCTCTTCATTGGTGGAAAGTTCTCCCTTTTCATTTTCAAGACTAACAATTTGCTTTTTCTCTTTCCTTTTTTTAATCAGATTTACTAAGGGTTTGTCTATTTTGTTCATTTTTTCATAGAACCAACTCTTAGTTTTATTAATTAATTCAATAGTTTTTTTTCCTTTCAATTTTATTAATCTCTCCTTTTATTTTTAGAATTTCAAGTTTCGTGTTTGTTTGGGGTTTTTTAACTTTTTTCTTTTCTAGCATTTTTGGATGCAAGTCCAATTCCTTGACCTTCTCTTTCTCTATTTTATGCAAGTAGGCCTCTAGAGATATAAAATTTCCCCTTATTACTGCTTTAGCTGCATTCCACACATTTTGGTATGGTGTCTCATTATTGTCATTTTCTTGGGTGAAGTTATTAATTTTGTGTATGATTTGCTGCTTTACCCAGTCATTCTTTAGTATGAGCTTATTTAGTTTACAATTATTTTTTGGTCTATTTTCCCCTGGCTTTTTATTGAATGTAGTTTTCATTGCATTGTGGTCTGAAAAGGATGCATTTACTATTTCTGCCTTACTGCATTTGAGTTTGAAGTTTTTATGTACTAATATATGGTCAATTTTTGTATAAAGGTTCCATGAACTGCTGAGAAGAAAGTGTACTCCTTTCTGTCTCCATTTAGTTTTCTCCAAAGAGCTATCATATCTTACTTTTCTAGTATCCTATTTACCTCTTTGACTTCTTTCTTATTTATTTCGTGGTTTGATTTATCTAATTCTGAGAGTGCAAGGTTGAGATCTCCCACTATTATAGTTTTGCTGTCTATTTCTTCTTGCAGCTCTCTTTGTCTTTTAAGAATTTAGATGCTATATGTGCATATATGTTTAATATGGATATTGCTTAGTTATCTGTTACCCTTTAGCAAGATATAATTCCCTTCCTTATCTCTTTTAATAAGATCAATTTTTGGTTTTTGCTTGATCTGAGATGAGGATGGCTACCCCTGCTTTTTTGGCTTCACCTGAAGCATAGTAGATTCTGCTCCAATCTTTTACCTTTATTCTGTATGTATCACACTTTCAGGTGTGTTTCCTGTAAACAACATATTGTAGGATTCTGGCTTTTAATCCAGTCTGCTAACCACTTCCTCTTTATGGGAGAGTTTATCCCATTCACATTTATGGTTAAAATTACTAATTCTGTATTACTTGCCACCTTGTTAACCCCTGCTTATGCTTTTGTCTTTTCCTTCCCCCTTACCTCCCTCCCCAGTATTAAACTTGTGAGCACCACTTGCTTCTCACAGATCTCCCTTTTTAGTATCCCTCCCCACCTCAGAGTTCCTCCCCTTATTTTACCCCTTTTCCTCACAATTTTTGTATTCCCTTCTGCTTAGCTTACTCCTTCCCTTTTCACTTTTCCCCTCCCATTTTTCAATGCAGTGGGATGTGTTTCACCATAAATCAAATATGTCTATATTTTTCTCTTTAAGCCAATTCTAATGAGAATATGATACACACTATGTTCATCCCCCTCCATTCTTTCTCTCAGATAATATAGGTTACCTTTGCCTCTTTGTAATATGTAGTAGCAACACTTTACCCTTTGTTTTTTTTAACATTCTCAGAAAAACTGTCTGTTCTCTTATCTAGGCAGTTGGCTTATTGCTTCTACAGATCCGTTCCCATACAGCTTAACATCTCTGGTCTCAAAGCTTCCTAGGCTCTGCTGGCCAATGACCAGACTGAAGTGGGTTTTTTTGCAAGGTTAGAATGACACAAATTATTGAAAACTGAGTGCAGATTGAGCAGGCCAGAATGCCTAGGAAAGTACAGCTTGGAAATATAGCAAGCTATGTACAGGCTAGGCAGGTGTGATTACATCATCAAGCAGGTGTGATTACCTGGGAGGTCACAAATACCTACTTGGGAAAACAACTGACCTGGAAAATAGATCTAGAAGAGACAATGTAAGGATTATTGGTCTTCCTGAAAACCATGATGAAAAAAAGAACCTAGACATTATTTTACAGGAAATCATCAAAGAGAACTGCCCCAGTGTTTTAAAATTAGAAGGTAAAATAGTCATTGAAAGAATTAACCAAATACCTCCTGTAAGAGATCCCAAAATGAAAACTCAAAGAAATATTGTGGCTAAATTTCAGAAGTATTAGAGCAAAGAAAAAATATTATGAAGAAGCCAGAAAGAAACAATTAAAATACTGAGGAGCCAAAATAATGATATTCCGAAAGGAAAAGGAACTTGGAATGCAGCCAAAAATAAACTACCCTGATAAACTATGCATTTTCTTTCAGGGAAGAAGATGCACATTCATTGAAACAGGTGAATTTAATTTACTTCTAATGAAAAGACCAGAGATGAACAAAAAATTTGATCTCCAAATATAGAGAATCATAGAAAGATAAAAAGAATAGAACTCTTGAAAACTACATCTCTGTTATGGGTATACATAGAGAATGCATGTATAATTTGATTTTACTGTTATAACATAAAAAAACTAGGGGTGGAAAGGGGATTGTACTGGAAAAATTTGCCTCCCCCTTTCCTTTTCCTTTTTCTCTGCAAATTCCCTATAAGGTGAGAAAAATTTCTCTGTGAAACCAAATATGTCTAATATTCTCTCTTTGAGCCACATCTGATGAGAATAAGATTCACACAATGTTCATCCCCCTTCCTTCTTTTCCTCAATTATAATAGGTTTTCGTTGCCAGTTCATGAGATGTAATTTCCTTCATTTTACCTCCACCTTCCCTTTTTCCAGTACAATGGGGGCTGGGATAGCCCACATTGGCTCAGATCAGATGGGGGGGGGGGGGCGGGGAGGGCCTGGATATCTCCCATTAGAATTCATGGGGGTTGGGAATCAGAAAGGAATCTTAACCCACATCAATATGATTATCTCATTAGATGCAGAAAAAGCATTTGAAGAAATGTAATACCCATTCCTATCAAAAACAATAGAGAGTATAGGAATAAATGTATTTTCCTTAAAATAATCAGTAAACTAGAAAAATTGTTTTACATGTTACTGTGGAAAAATAAAATATTATATAAAAAGAATAAAAAAGTTAATTTAAAAATAAATAAAGATACCTTTCAAAACCTGATGTTTTTGGTTAAGGACACCTTCTACCATGATTTATAAGAGTTTTTTTAACTTTAAAATTTTTTTGAATAATTATTACAAGGTAATGGCTAATAGATATGCTGAAATAGAAGAATTAATGTCCCTTGTAATTCTTTCAAAACATATCACCTTGCTTTTAATTTAGGGAAATATTTTCTCTATTCATAATGCTTAATTGTAATATGAATTTTAGTTTTTACTAATGTAGACATTTCGTGGAATTGCATTTGTTTAGAGGTGAAAGTTTTAAGGGAAATTTATTTTTTTTTGGATCCAGGCACAAACATTCTCCATACCCCTTTGAAGATGTAGTTAAATTATCTCATATAAAAACATGTATCATCTTCTTTTAAAAATTACCTAGAACTGTTCAATGTTTTGACCATTTAGAATATACATGAAAATAATTCTTTGCTATTCATATTTTCCATTCTAGGATTCTTCCAGAGCCTAACCTGCAATGGCCTATGGCAGTTTTTACACTATACCAGGTCTGATCTTGTATTCTAAGAGCTCTTTTTGATAGGGGTTGAGGTCCCTTTAAGATTTCCTTTCTGATTCCCCAACCCCCATGGCTGACTTTTGATTCACAAATCCTGGTCAAAAAACACCCTTTTGAATATCCGGGCCCAGCCCCCACCAGATCTGAGCTGCCTTGGGCTTTCTGCTCAGGTTTCCCCAATCCCCCACAGTTTCTTCCTTATCTGAAAAGCCAGCCAAGAACTTGGGGCACCACCAACAAGCCCCTTTTAGGTATAAAAGAGCCAAGCTGGAGCTCTCTCTTGGCAGGAGCCCTTCCCCCCAAAACATGGTATCTTTCCAGCCACATAAGGATTCCTGCCCGCCCAGCGACTACCTTTGGCTCTGGCGTCTTTCTACCTTAAACTTTACTTCTAAATTTCTACAATAACTTTTTATCAATCTAGGTTTTCGGGCCTGTAAATTCATTTACAAGGCACAATGCGCCTCATGGGACTATCTTACTATCTTTGCGCTGACCAACGGGGTTCCCCCTTTCAGATCTGTCATCTTTTTTGCTTTGATAACCCTTCTTTTAAGTACCCTCCTAACTCTTATTCTCTTCTCAATGGGTACTCCTAGTTCTGACATTCTATGAGCTAAAATCCTACTGTCTGACAATTTCCATTCCCAGACCTTGAATGTCTTCCACTCTCTTAGGTTCTAGTCCCTCCCAACTCTGATATGCCAGCTTCATCCTTCTCCAGATTCCAGATTAGAAATTTCCTTCAAGTTCTCTTATGGACCAGAACTCTTGTACTTAAAACACAGATTCTTACAAGGTGCTAAGTGGAATTAATAAGACAATGGTTATCTAGTTTAGTATGGTGATTAATAGTTCTCTAGTTCAGTACATGTACTTAGTATTTAACATAGTTCCACAAGATTCACACCTATGATAATGTAATTATAATAGACTATATAACAGTCATCAAGGACTGGACAAGATTCATTCCATATTCAGTCAGGCTCCTGGTGGCTTTCCCGGGGGACCGAGGGACTGAGAGACAGATTCATTCCATCATCCACCTTTGTGGTGGCTGGAGGCTGAAGCAAAAGTCTGGGGATTCAGAGCCAGATTCATTCACTTCATCTCACACCATCCTGATGGCTGGCCTTCTGCACTTCCCCCACTGAAACCAAAGACAGTCTGAAAGACTCTTCAGAAAGCTGCCCAGCCCCAGGCAAGGAGACAATAAAGAATTTGGACTTTATCCCTGGCTATTCTTGTGGTGATTACTCTGTGGAAATGAAGGTTGCTCCAAGACCTCCAGAAAACCAACTAGGAATACTACAATGTTCATTCATTATTCTCCTAGCTAGGAAATTAATTTTCTACTTTCAGCTACCTCCAGTTTTCCTTTTTCAAACGTTCCTTACATTATGCCATGATAATCAGTTATTCTAAGGACATTCTCAACTTTGACCATTTTGGCTTAAGGTCAAAACCTTCTATGAGTTATTTTTTCCATCTTTTTATTTCCAGGATTATTATTACACTGCAAACTGATATACTGATATTGAAACAGAAGTCCCACCCTTATATAACTCCTCTTTATGTAACATAATATTTTAGCCAGAAAGACTCTATATTCATTAACAAAAAAATGAATTGCATGTAATTATATTTGTTTCATGGGGTTTTAGGGGACAGAGTGTGGATGGCCAAAAAATAAGCAGTACTTTCACATACCCTTTAAGTTCTGTGACTGAGATTATGATGAAACAGCATAACAGCTCTATATAATATAAATTAAATTGGAATAAATGAATGCTCTCATAAGAAAAATCTAGCATTATTTTTAAATCACCTAGAAGATGTAGAGGGCTGAAACTCCAAAAAACGTATGCTTGAATCAGACAACTGAGTACTTAAGGCTAACTACCTATTTTATGTGAGACAATGACTCTATTAGCATATGCTTGGATAAATGGCTCTTCTCACTGTTGGTGCTTGCTGAATGTTTGTTGTTAAGATAATCAGGATTGGAGGGTGGAGGGAGGGAGGCCAGAGACACTTGGTGGCAGGGAGGAGGAGAGAGGCTGGTGAGTCTGGACTCTAGGATCCAGGATTTTGCTTGGCTGCCTTCTTCACTTCTTCCCCTAAAGACCAAGGACTTTAATTCATTCTGATTCTGGCTGACCTTGAGTCCCTCCAGGGAGCTAGCCCATACTTTACAAGAACTAACTAAAATTTTGGTTCAGTGATATCTGGTCTTTTAAAGGATCTTCAGTCTCTTTCATACTCTTCTCCATGCACTTCATCCTATGCACTTAATTCCTACTATTTCTATTGCCATTCTCAGGCTATGAATATCTCCCACTTTTTCTATTCTCATCATTAATCACATAAAGCCTATTATATATTAGCTATATTTTAAAAATAAGAAAAAAGCAAGAAAAATGAAGAGAAAAAGTATATTTCAATCTGCACCCAGAGTTTATCAGTTCTCCTGGATATGGATAGCATTTTTTTTTCTAATGAGTCCTTTGGAATTGTCTTAGATCATTGTATTGATCATCATTACAATGTTGTTGCTACTATGTACAGTGTTTGCCTGGTTCTACTCACATCACTTTGCATTAGTTCATATGAGTTCTCCAAGGTTTTTCTTAAACCAACCATTCTCATTATATCTCATAACACAATAGTATTCTACTACATAGGGAAGTTAGGTGGCACAGTGGATAGAATGCTAAGTCAAAAATCCCAAGTTCAAATGTAGCTTCAGACATTTACTAGCTGTGTGACCCTGGGCTGTATCGAGCTATCGTCTCTAGAAGCTGCTGGATCACTCTCTGGGAAGAGATCTGCTGTGTCTTCTACTCAAATCTCTCAGACAGATTCTTCTTCCTGTAGTGAACCGTTGTCTCCAGGTAGTTGCTGTTAACTCTTGTCCTTAGAAGTGACTTCCCTTCCTGCAGAGAGCCCCGTCAAGCCTGATGCAATGCAGAGTCTTTCTCTTGTATCCTGGCTCTGAATCTCCTCCAGCTCTTGTCCTTCTCCAGGCCGATCTGCTCTCTGCGCCCAGTGCTGTCTCTTTTTATCCTCCCAGAGAATGGGCGTGGGATAATGCAAGGGCTTCTGGGAAGAACCACCCCAGCCAATGAGCTTGCCCCCTCTATCAAGTCAACCTGAGTTCTCACCTTGTAATTGTCCAGAAAACCTGAATTCTCACCTTGTCACCATCCAGACAACCTGAGTTCTCACTTAGTAATCCTAACACTGGGCAAATTACTTAACTGTTTGCCTCAGTTTCCTCATCTATAAAATGAGCTGTAGAAGGAAATAACAAAGCACTTTAGTATATTTGCTAAGAAAACCCCATGAAGAGTTAGACGTGATTGAAAATGATTGACAACAACAAATTCCATTACCATCATGAATCACAATTTGCTCAGCCGTTTCCCCAAATGATGAGCATTCCCTCAATTTTAAATTCTTTGCTGCTATTAATATTTTTGTCCACAGAAATTCTCTTCCTTTTACTTTTATCCCTTTGGGGTACAGAGACCTAGTAGTAGTATTGCTGAGTCAAAGGGTATGCACAATTTTATATCTCTTTGGGCATAGTTCTAATTGTTCTCCTGAATAGGTGGACCAGGTCACAACTCCACCAACAATGCATTAGTGTACCTATTTTTCTAGACTAGTCCCTCCCCAATTTGTTTTTCTAACTTCATTTTCCATTCCAAATTCATAAGCAAGGCTTATCTGATAGCTTGTAAATTCTGTATTCTAAAATCTAGCCCACTTCCGATATTGCCCTGTGAAAGGTATCTGGAAGTACAGCATCACATTTCTGTGTAATAGAGAGATAAGGTGAAGGACTTAAAGGAATGTATGGATTCTTTTTCTGTATTTTATTTTCATTATTTCATTGTTTCCCCTATGACCTGTATAATATGTGCAGGCCCATGTTTACTTGAGCTTGGCCAGCTATAAACATATTTACTTAACCCGAGCTGATGACATTTATCAGTATTTGACATTTATCGATATTTAGTCTATTAGCTTGACTACTATCTGCTTGATTAAGCCTGAAGGCCTGATTTTTTGTTTCCTAGAAATCAGGTGATTTCGGGGAAACAGAAACCTTCCATTCCAATCTCTCGGAATAGCAACAACCAATTAAATGCCTTCCCTTCCCCTTCTCAATGCTCTCTGACTTGTGATATAATCTCTTGTATAAAGTGGTAATAGTCCCTTCTCTTGGCTGTTGACATTTCTGGGAACCACAGAGGTTCATGCTTTAGGTGTCATGGAAACTGTCCAAAGAAACTCCCTACTCCTTGCCCTGAGTTTTAGCAGGAGGAGCACTGGAGAAGGGACTGCCTACAGAGGACAAGCTGCCTCCCCAATGCCCGGCCCTCCTGCAGGAGTTTGGGGCTTGGTCAAGCTCCCCTTTGCTCCAACATGACATCAACATCGGGACCCTGGCTTCCCTGGCTATCCCTAGATGTGGTCAGTAAGACCATTGAATTTCTTTTTGCTATGGGAGTGGCTTCTCCTTCACTTTCGCTTTGGCACTCTGTCTCATTTACCCTTCTTCCCATAGACTGGGGATTGCAGGGGAATTGAAAAGCTGTATTGAGACCTCTTCTCTGCCTTGCCAGCTTGGTGACCTGTCATTTAAATGCTTGTTTCTTATTATTCCCTCCTATCCTGCTTCCTTATTGGGGCATGATTTAATGGTGAAGTTGGGGACCCAATTTTCTCTTCTTAGACCTCCAGAGTCTTCCTGCAAAACCCCAATTCTTTTAATCAGAAAACTTAATTGGGAGTTTTACATGGGGCAGGACCTCAGGAAAACTAATGAAGGAGTCACAGAATAGTTTTCTACCCTAGACCTTAAATATGCTTTCTTTTGTATTCCTTTGCATAAAGGCTCATAATTTCTCTTTGCTTTTGAATGGGCGAAGGCAGGGAACATTCCCATCAACTATAGCACGGACAGTCTTGTCCCAAGGCTTCTGAGATAGCCCTCACATATTCAGAAAAGCACTGGCTAAAGATTTAAGGGAATCAGAGCTGCTTAACAGAAGCCTCATCCAGTACATGGATGATATTTTAATCTACAGTCCCACCAGAGATGAGTCCCTAAATTCAGCAATGAAAACTCTTAAATTTTTTAGCCTTGAGGGGCTACAGGGTTTCATTATCCAAAACCAACATTGCCTCTCAGTTTGTCAAATATTTGGGCCACAATCTTACCTCCACTTCTTGCTCTCTAACTGAGGAGAGGAAACAGACCATTTTAGGCCTTCCAGACCCTGCCTCAAAGAAGCAGCTAAGTACTTTTCTGGGCATAGCTGGTTTCTGCAGAATTTGGATTATTAATTTTGGGATTATTGCCAAGCCTCTCTACAATTCTATTCAAGGCCCTGATAATCTTTCCCCATCAGGTCAAGGCTTTTAAAACCCTGAAGGCCTAACTGATCTCCACCCTTGCCTTGGCCCTACCTAATTTAGAAAAGCCTATCGCTCTGTATGTATAAAAGGTGAGGTCAGGCTTTGGGGGTCTTAACTCAAGCCCTGGGACCTGACCCCAAGTTGCCTACTTCTCAAAGAAACTGGACTCAGTTTCCCTGGGATGGCCCTCCTCTCTTAGAGCAGTGGCTGCCACAGCCCTTTTAATTGATGAAGCCTCAAAACTAACTTTGGGACAGCCATTAGAGGTTTTAACCACCCCACCCCCTCACCGGGTTAAAAGCATTTTAGAAGCCAGAGGGTATCAGTGGCTTGCTGGTGGGAGACTTGCCAGGTATCATAAGGGCTGTTGTTTCCTAAATGAAGGGAATTCACTTCAGGTGAAGGGAAACAGGCTTACAGATCAGCTGGCCATGTTGCTGATTGTTTGCCCCTGACCATAGCACCTTTAATTCCCCAACTCCTGACTCCTGCAAAGGGCCTGCACATGTGCCCCTTACAGGGGGTTCAAACTGCTTTCGGTTTTGTTGACACCTTCACTAACTGGGTAGAAGCATCTCCCTGCAGGACTGAGAAGGCTCAGGAGGTATTAAGACACTTGCTAAAACAGATCACATCTCACCTAAGCTTCTAATTATATTTTACTCATATTTGGCCCCAGCCAGCAATTAACTTCTTCTCAGCTTTTCAACTAGGGAGCTCCATGGGTAGTGGGGGCATTCAAGATATTTCAAGTTTTGACCTTTTGTATTCTAAGGTCTCTTTGCTCTGATATCACCTCTTCCAAGTCCTGTATTATGTCTCTTATTCTTTTCTCCAAGTCTACTCCAAAGACTCATTCTTTGTGTCTTCTATTTCTGACATTTCCAGTTTTACCCCTGGAACATCCCCCACTCTATTCTAGCTTCTCACAATTTTGAACTTGTAATTCATGTTAAATTTTTGTATTAAAAATTTCCTTCAAGCTCAAACATTCTGGGTTCTAAGTCCTTCCCCAATCCGATTTCTGGATTCATTTCCATTCCACATTGGGACATTTAAAGCTCCTACCTATGAAATTTTGTGTTCCAAACTGTCATGAACCTCCAACATTTCCCAGTGAAAGGTAACTGGAAGTACTTTTGAAAAATCAAACCATGCAATATAATGATATTATCCAGTCTGAGAACCCTCAAGTATTTTTGACTTATTTTAATTTTTTTCCCTGAGGCAATTGCAGTTAAGTAACTTGCTCAGGGTCACACAGCTAGGAAGCGTTAAGTGTTTGAGGTCAAATTTGAACTCAGGTCCTTCTGACTTTAGGGTTGGTGCTCAATCCACTGCACCACCTAGCTGCCCCATTATTTTAATTTTTTTCAGAGACCTCCCAGCAACGGAGGTCTCAACACTATGTCACATAGTGTTGAGGGCACTCCTATTTTTTATATGCTGGATTCTAAGGAATATCCTCCCTCTGAAATCCCTTTTTCTAAGTGTTCTCTTAATCTCTCATTCTCTTCTCCATGGCTTCTCTCAGGCCTGACATTCTATGGTGCTTAAATCCCACTGCATCTAACAGTTTCCATTTTTGGCATCTGAACATCTCCTACTCTCTCTGCTTTAGCCCTTAGAATTCTGAAATTCTAGTTTCTAAAGCCTCATTTATTTCAGGAGACTAGATTAGAAATTTCCTTCAAGCTCAAAAAAGGTTCTAAATGTCGACCCTGAGATGAAAATTGTAGTTTATTTCCATTACAAATTGGGACATTTAGAGGAGGGACTTAAACCCCCTAGTGAAGAAATTTTGTATTCTAAGTTCTTGGCCACATCCATTCCCAATTGAAAGATAACTGGAAAGTCTCTATTAACACTAGACTAGCTTATATTAAATTACAATAAAATTTTAATCTCATTAAAAAATCCACTTTCTTCTCATTTGAAAAAATGAGAAGAATTAAGAAATTAACAAGAACAAACCAATATTATAAACGTCAAAACAAATCTTCATCATTTAGGATAATTTTTCATTCTAAGGAATCTTTCAGAGAAGGTGATTTATGTTCTCAGAAACTTCACAATTATAACATCTGGCAGTTTTAGGATATTCTAAGATCTGACCTTTTGTGTTCTAAGAGCTCTCCTTGATCTGCACACACTTATTCTAAAAGTTCTCCTACCTCTCTCACTCTCTTGTCCATTGTAATTTCCAAGCCTGATATTTCTGTGTGCCAAAATTCTCCTGCTTCTGACATTTACTCATTCTAGTCTCTCAACATCTCCTGCTCTTTCTGTTTTAGTCAACATTGACATTCTAGCTTCTAAAACCTCATTCAGCTCTGCATTCAGGATCTGATATTTCCTTCAAGCTCATAAATTCTAAGTTCAAGAACCAACCTTCTTTTAATATTCTGTTTTCATTGTCCAATAAATTGTTATTCCTACCTAGGAAATTCTATATCCAAATCTCTTAGCCACCTCTTGCCCATTTGAATAGCGTCCTGAAGCCCAGACTACAAATTTCCTTTAAGCTTAGATATTATAGGTTCTAAGTGCCCTCCTTGATCTAATACTCTGGCTTCACTTTCTACTGCTAATAGGGATAGTCAGAGAGGCAGGACCTAACTAACTCCCAGCTGGAAAAATTTGTGTTCTATGCTCTAGGCTACTTCAAATGTTCCTCCTTGTAAGGTATCTGAATCCTAGACATACAGGTACTAAAGACCATCTAATATGTGACATTTTTGGATCTAAAGGAGTACTCTCCAATCATCTGTAGGATTTTAAGAAGTTTTTAACATTTTATTATCACAATGCACAAGTCTTAATGCTATTATGATTTCAAATCATGTCATGTCCTTTTTAAGTTATCAGAACATAACTCACTGTTTTTGACGGCCAAAAATATTTGTTATTCATTATCATTAATAGTAATATCAATAACAGTTTTACCAAAGAAGCAACTGTAGTAAATTTCATTTGTTTCATTATACAGGTTTTTAGGGTTTTGGGGGGGATCCTTTGGGCTAGAAAAAAATGGTCAACACTTTCACCAAATCCTTTTAGTTATGTGGATGAAGATGTGAATTTTTTAAAGCTTTATTGCTGCGTAATATTAAGTTGGAATAAATGACTGCTATCATAGAAATAATCAAAAATGTTCTTTTCTTTTAGTTTCTTTATTATTGATATTATTATTGGTGAGGCAGTTAGGGTTAAGTGACTTGCCCAGGGTCATACAGCTAGTAAATACAGCTATTAAATATTAAGAGTTTAAAGACCAGATTTGAACTCAGGTCCTCCTGACTCCAGAGCCAGTACTCTACCCACTGCACCATCTAGCTGCCTTTTTTGGTTTTTTAATATACCTAGAACTGGTTAATATTTTGGCTCACACTGAATAAACATGAAAATAAATCCTTTCCATTTCTGATTTTCTGTTCTAAGGCCCCTTTCAGAATAGAGGATTTGTATTCTCAGAGTCCTTCCAGCTATTACATCTGGAAGTTTTTAGGGTGCTCTAAAGCTTGACCCTTTTTGTGCTAAGTGTGCTTCTTGATCTAATATCCCTTTTTCTAAATACTCTAATAAGTCTCATTCTCTTCTCCTTGGCTATTTCCAGGTCTGTGGAATTCTCTGTGCTAAAATCTTCTTGCTTTTGATGATTTCCATTTTCCCCCTATTTTTCTACTCTTGTAATTCTAGATTTTATCTACACTAAGATTCCAGATTTTCTAGCCAGTTAATGATTCCTACCAAAACCAGATATTCTAGGTTCTAGATGCCTGGCCGTATCTATTATTTCAGCTTCATTTTCCTCTTCAAATGGGGGCATTCAGAGGTATGACAACTCTTATCTGGAAAATCTGCTATTCTTTGCTTGCAACAACCTTCAGCTCTCCTCTATTTAAGGGATGTCAGACATTCAGTGTGCTAAGAACCTTCCCAGCTCTGACAATTAGTGGTTCTAAGGTTACACCCTCCTATGATTTATAAGACCTTTTTTTCTCAGTTTTTCTTTTATTATATTGTTATTACAATGCACATGTCTCTTATGGCAATAATGTCTTCAAAACATAAGAATTTATCTTTGTGAATTTTTAGTTTCATACACTTGTTTTTGGGACAAAAAATACTCAGTATTCATTATCATTAAAAGTAATGCCAATAGCAGTCTTTACCAAAGAAGGAAATGCAGGGAATGTCACATTTTGGTGTGCATGAATTTGGGGGGTTTTTTGGACTAGTCAAAAGAGACATCACTTTCACCTTACCTTTGTGGTTGTGGGGTTGATATTATGAAACTTTTTTAAAAAGCATCATAACTGGATTAATATATATATAAAATTGAATAAATTATTAATACTATTGTCAAAATCTTTCTTTTTTAAAAAGTAATTGGGCTGGCTAATATTTTGGCACATGAAAAATATATATGAATATAAATCCTTTATATTTATCAGATTTTCTATTCTCAGGCCCCTTTTAAAGCAGTTGATTTATATTTCCAGAGCCTTCCTAGGTTATGGTTTTTAAGAAACTCAGAGATCTAACCTTTTGTATTTTTGTTCTGATATTCCTACTTCTAAGTGCTCTCTTACTTCTCATTCTCATCTCCATGGCAACCGCTGAGCTTGACATTCTGTATTCTAAAATCTTACCACTGACAATTCCCCTTTTCAGTCTCTCGGGGCCTCCTACTCTGTGCTCTGGTTCTTCTCAATATCAACATCTGAGCTTTTGCCACTTCTCTTTCTCTGGATTCTGGAATAGAACATTTTTAACAGCTCAGACATTCTAGATTTTAATTTTCCTCCCTGTTTTTAATATTCTGGCTTCATTGTCCATTCTAGATTGGGATAATTAGAAGCAAGACTTACTTCCCAGCTAGGAAATTTTGTATTCTCAGTTCTGAGTCACTCCTAACTTTCCCTCATCAATAGTAACTGGAAACCTAGATATTCATTATTCTAATGACCTTCAAAGACCTGACATTTTGGGATATAAAGGAACACCCTCCTATGCTCAATAAGGCTTCAACACAGTGTAATGTATGTTAAATTTGAATAAATGATCTTATATGATCTCATATGACAAATTGACCTAATTGTTATTTTTAAATTTAATGAAAATTGGCCATCATTTTGGCCTGAAAAGATTTTGTTGTTTGGTCATTTCAGTTATGTTTAACTCTATGTGATTCCATTTGGGGTTTTCTTGACAAAGATACTTGCTATTTCCTTCTCCAGTTCATTTTACAGATGAAGAAACTGAGGCAACAGAATTTAAGAGATTTGTGTAGGGTCATACAGCTAGTAAAAGTCTAAGGTCAGGTTTGAACTCAGGAAGATGACTCTTTCTGACTCCAGGTCTGGCACTCTATCCACTATAGTGCCATCTAGTTGTCCCAATAAGAATATATAAGAAAATAAATCTTTGTTATTTAGGATATTTTCTATTCTATGACTCCTTCAGAGCACCTGATTTGTTTTCAGAGCCCTCCTGTCTGTGGCATATGAACATTTTTAGAACACTCCTGGACAACACTTATATTGTCTCTACTTTATCTGACATCCCTTTTTCTTAATGCTCTCCTAAATCTCTTCTACAAGGCCACTCTCAGGGCTGACATTCTATGTACAAAATATGCATTCTTGTTTTGCTTTTCCTCATCAACCTCTGAACATCTTCCATTTTCCCTCTGCCCTAGTCTTTCCCTACACTAACATTTCAACTCCTACAAACTCATCCACCTAGAAATTCTGGATGAGAAATTTCTTTCAAGCTCAGTCATACTCAGACATTTCTTACTTTTTCATTTGAACAGATTCTAGAGAAACCCAGACATGACATATTTTGTTCTAAAGCCACATTATCCTTTGACATAAAAAGTAAATTTTTTATTGAATGGATTATAATTACAATGCACATGGCTCTTACTGATATACTTATTTTAAACATAAGCCAGGATTCTTTTAAGTCTTGGGTAAACACCTTATTCTTTTGTTTAAAAATGCTTTATCTTCATATGATTAATAATAATAGCAATGACATTTTTTTTTATCAAAGAAGAATCTGCAGGGAATTACATTTGTTTCATTGTGCAGGTTTTATTATTTTTATTATTTTTAGCCAAAAATAGATAATAATCTTATCAAAGCCTTTTGGCACTTTGGTTGAAAATGTGGCTATATTGTTTTGTTTTCTTAAGCATCAGTGATGGGTAATATAAATTAAATGGAAAAAATAAATGATCTTATATGAAAAATCTGTTTACTTCTTATTTTTAAAATTAAGTAGAACTGCTCAAAATATTTTGTCTGCTAAGAAGATATAAAGGAAAATAAATTCTTCCCATTTAATGATTTTTCCCAGTTCTCAGAACTTCTTCAGTTGTTACATATTGGATTTTGAGAAAACCCATAATCCAACCTTTTGTATTCTAGGATCTCTTCTATATGTGTTGTCATTTTAAAATCTTTTGTACAAGACAACTGTTTTGTTCTTTGCCAAAAAAATCTCTGTATAGATTATCATTTTTAGCAGTAACAATAGCAATCTGTCCCACAGAAGAAACCACATTGGATTTCATTTGATTCTGTGGGAAGGTTTTTAGTTTCGAGGGGATTATTTTGGTAGTGACAAGACAAAGTCCACCATATGCTTTTGGATATGTGGTTGAGAATAACATTTTTTCCCCTGCAATAACCACTGCAGTGCTAATCAGTAATAAATTGCAAGACATCTTTTTCATCTCAGAGGAAATCCTTCTTCTTAGTTTTTCAAATTAACTAGAACTGGCCAAATTTTTGGTATATATTTAAATAAATTCTTGCAAGGGGAGGAATTTAGAAAGATGGTGGAGTAGGTCAGTAAATTTCAAGCTCACCAAATTTCCCTCATAAACAGAACAAATTTGCACCCTAGGGTGAACATAGACTGGTGAAAAACCAAGAAGACTTGGGGCAGAACAAGGGTCCTCTTGGGAAAACACAAGAAGATCTGAAGAAAAGCCCCAAGCCAGGCATTAACCAGTGTGAAGTGCATACACCTCAGGGCTAGCTTTCTAGAAATATCAAGTGGGGAACCTGAGGACTAGCTGAGGCCTCAACAGGAACCACAGAAACTTTCACCTCCTGGACAGCATGGGAAGTGGGAGGAAAACAGAGGGAGCCTCATCTTATTAAGAATATCAGGCTTGGCTGTGCTGCTGAGATGGGGTACTGGGGGAGAAGAAATCAGCACACCAGAAATGCAGAGGCAGTAGGGTAGGGATGTTGTTGACTGTAGGCACTTCAGGAAGGGGGAGCTCTTAGTTTGGGGTTCCAGGTTAAAAAGAAACGCTGAAGTAAAGCTAGAGGCATCACCTACCTTCCTTCTCCCCTGCCCCGGGCACAATTAGAATCATTTATGCTCAATATTTCTCTCTTTTTTTAATGGACAAAGAAGAAAAAAACCCAATCGAGGCAGAGTGAAGATGTCAGGATGAAGGCAGGCACTCGCACACTCTCTTCCCAAAACTATTCCAAATTTTATTAAATAATGACTCTAAACAAATTTTAGAGCATTAGAACACCCCAAAAGATGAACTAGAATATTTTCCAGCTAAAGGCAACTTAGAAGGTCTGCATAAAAGGTCTGTAACACCAGGTTGGGAGTGCAGTGTGCAATCCCCATGCAGGCCCCTGCCTGGCCTCCCTCCCTGGGCTCTAGTCCTGGGTCTGGCTCAAACTGCAACATCAGTGAGGTGGGACCTTTGAGTTAGCAGCAGTGCCGGAGGCTTCTAGAACTCAGCCCAGAGACAGGATGGACTCAGAAGGTCAGTAGAGAGGGTCTGTGGCTATGGGATGGAAGGTAGACATGCAGTCCTAATGCAGGCTATGTCAGCACAGCACAGCCCCAATCCCTGCCATGTTGCTTTAGTACACTAGATCTTACATCTACAGTAAGGTAGGAACCCTTCTCACAGCTTCAAGGCAGAAAAAGTGCTTGTGGTCAGGTTTCTAACAGAATTTCTGAAAACAATTGCACAAAACTACTGAAGCTTGAGACAGTACATGCTCTACCCTGAAAGCAGAACCCTATTTTAATAAAGAGTTAAAAGCCAAATAATAGGCTAGGAAAATGAGAATACAACAAAAATGGTTCTGACCATTAAGTTATTATGGTGACTAGGAAGATCAAAACACACACTAAGTAGATGATCACAAAGTCAAAGCTCCTAAATCCAAAGCTTCCAAGAAATATTGAGCCCAAGAATTGGGCTCAGGCCATGGAAGAGCTCAAAAGGGACTTTGAAAATCAAGTAAGAGAGATAGAGGAAAAATTAGGAAAAGAATTGAGAATGGTGCAAAACAGAAATATAAAAAGCTAATGAGAAGAATACCTTACAAAGCAAAGTCGGCCAATTGGGAAAGGAGGTACAAAGGCTAGCTAACGAAACTAATTCCTTAAAAAATAGAATTGAGCAAGTGGAAGCTAATGATTTTATGAGGAATCAAGATATAATAAAGCAAAAAAAACCCCTGAAAATATAGAAAAACATCTGAAATACTTCATTGGAAAAACAACTAACCTGAAAATTATTGGTCTACCTGAAAATCTTGATCGAAAAAAGATGATCCTGGACATCATCTTTCAAGAAATTATTAAGGAAAACTTAAGGGTAAAATAGGAATTGAAAGAATCCACTGATCATCTGAAAGAGTTCCCTGAATGAAAACTCCCAGGAATATTATAGTCAAATTCTGGAACTCCTAGGTCAAGGAGAAAATATTGCCAGCATCTAGAAAGAAACAATTCAAGTATAGTGGAGCCATAGTCAGGATAACACAATATTTAGCAATGTCTTCATTAAAGGATTTGAGTGCTTGGAATATGATATTCTGGAGAGCAATGGAACTAGGATTGCACCTACCCAACAAAATTTAGTATAAGCCTTCAGAGGAAATAAAGGATTCAATGAAATAAAGGATTTTCAAGCATTCATGATGAAAAGACAGGAACTGAATGGAAAATTTGATTTTCAAATGCAAGACTCTTGAGAAGCATAAGGAGATAATCAGGAAAGTGATATAATAAGGACTTAATAAAGTTTATTTGTTTATATACCTACATGGGAGGATAATACTTGTAACTCAGAACTTTTTCATTATTATGACAGGAGTATATATGGACAGAGGACACAGATGGGAGCTGAATATGAAGGAATGATGTCTTTTTAAAAAATGACGAAATTAATGGGTGAGAGAGAAATGTATTGGAAGAAAGAGAAAGACAGAAGTGGAATGGTACAAATTATCTGCCATAAAAAGAGACAAGAAAAAGCTTTTACAACAGAGGAAAAGAGGGGGAGAAGAGGGAGTGAGTGAAACTTACTTTCATGAGAATTGGCTCAAACAGGAAATAACGTCCATACTCAATAGAGATATAGAAATTTACCTTACCCTATAGGAAAATAGGATAAGAATGGGATATAGGAAGGGGGATAGGTGGATAAAAGAGAGGGTACATTTGGGGAGGGAATGGTCAGTAGCAAAATGCTTTTGAGGAGGGACTGGGTAAAAGGAGAGAAAGAATAAATGGGGGGAATATAATTAGCAACAGTAATTGTAAAAAAAAATATTCGAAGCAAGCTTCTCTCATAGGGCCTCATTTCACATAGAGGGAACTGAGTTAAATTTATTAAAAAATAAGAGCCATACCCCATTTGATAAATGATCAAAAATATGATCTGTGCCCAAAGGACTATAAATTCATGCATAGCTTTTGACCTAAGAACACCATTACTCAGCATGAATATCAAAAGAGATTCAAAGGAAAAAAAGAAAATGACCTATATGTACAAAAATATTCATAGTAGCTCTCTTCTCAGGGCAAGAATACTTAGAAATTGAGGGAATAAATGTCCATCAACTGGGGAATGACCCAATAAACTGTGGTATGTGTTTATGATGGAATATTATTTTTCTATGGGAAATAATGAACAGGATGCTCTCAGCAAAAAACAAACAAACAAACAAAAAAAAAACCTGGAAAGTCCTCCAAAAACAAAGTGAAATGTATATAAAGTAATAGCAATTTTCTGGGATGACAAGGTGTAAATAAATTTGCTATTTTCTGTAGTATAATCATTCAGGACTATTCTGAATGACTTATAATGAAAAATCCTATCCATATCCTAAGAAAGAACTGATTGTCTTTGAATACAAATTAAAGCATTATATCTTTCTTTTTTAATTAATTTTTTATTGAGGATTTTTATTTTCATTAGGGGGGAGATCTATGTTTTCCTTCATAACTTGACTTTTATGGAAATGTTTTGAGTAACTTCACAGATGGTTTATTAATTGTGGTGGGATAAGGGAGACAAATTAGAACTCAAAAAATTTAAAAACAAATGTGAAAAGAATTGTTTTGAATGTAACTGGGGAAAATATTAAATAAATAAAAGCAGGGAGTGGAGTCAAGATGGCAGGGTTTTGTGTGAGTTCTTCCTGGTTTTCCTCAGATCAACACCAGATCAAGCCTCTGAATAGGTTTTGGACTGACAGAACCCACATATACTTGGAGGGTAATAAATCAGAAAATATCAGAAGATATTTTGGTTAAAAAGTGGGAGGGGAAAAAGTAAGAAGGAAGGAATAAGCTAAGCAGAAGGGAATACAGAAACTATGAGGAAAAGGAATAAGAAAAGGGGAGGAACTCTAAGATGGGGGAGAGATACTAAAAAGGGAGGCCTGTGATAAGCAAGTGGTGCTCACAAGTTTAAAACTGGGGAGAGGGGTAAGGGGGAAGGAAAAGACAAAAGCATAAGCAGCCGTTAACAAGATGGCAAGTAATACAGAATTAGTAATTTTAACTATAAATGTGAATGGGGTAAACTCCTCAATAAAGAGGAAGTGGTTAGCAGACTGGATTAAAAGCCAGAATCCTACAATATGTTGTTTACAGGAAACACACTTGAAGCAGGGAGATACATACAAAGTAAAGGTAAAAGGTTGGAGCAGCATCTACTATGCTTCAGGTAAAGTCAAAAAAGCAGGGGTAGTCATCCTGATCTCAGATTAAGCAAAAGCAAAAATTGATCTAATTAAAAGAGATAAGGAAGGGCACTATATCTTGCTAAAAAGTAGCATAGATAATGAAGCAATATCCATATTAAACGCATATGGACCAAGTGGTGTAGCATCTAAATTCTTAAAAGACAAATTAAGAGAGCCCCAAGAAGAAATAGACAGCAAAACTATAATAGTGGGAGATCTCAACCTTGCACTCTCAGAATTAGATAAATCAAATCACAAAATAAATAAGAAACATGTCAAAGAGGTAAATAGAATACTAGAGAAGTTAGATATATGATAGCTCTTTGGAGAAAACTAAATGGAGACAGAAAGGAGTACACTTTCTTCTCAGCAGTTCATGGAACCTATACAAAAAAATTGATCATATATTAGGATATAAAAACCTCAAAATCAAATGCAGTAAGGCAGAAAAAGTAAATGCATCCTTTTAAGACCATAATGCAATGAAAATTACATTCAATAGAAAGCCAGGGGAAAATAGACCAAAAAATTGGAAATTAATAATCTCATACTAAAGAATGATTGGGTGAAACAACAAATAATAGACATAATTAATAATTTCACCCAAGAAAATGACAATAATGAGACATCATACCAAAATGTGTGGGATGCAGTCAAAGCAGAATAAGGAGAAATTTTATATCTCTAGAGGCCTACTTGCATAAAATAGAGAAAGAGAGGGTCAATGAATTGGGCTTATAACTAAAAATGCTAGAAAAGGAACAAATTAAAAACCCCCAGTTAAACATGAAACTTGAAATTCTAAAAATAAAAGGAGAGATTAATAAAATTGAAAGTAAAAAACTATTGAATTACTAAAACTAAGAGTTGATTCTATGAAAAAACCAACAAAGTAGACAAACCCTTAATAAATCTGATTAAAAAAAGGAAAGAAGAAAATCAAATTGTTAGTCTTAGAAATGAAAAGGGAGAATTTTCCACCAATGAAGAGGAAATTAGAGCAATAATTAGGAGTTACTTTGCCCAACCTTATGCCAACAAATTCGATAACTTAAAGGAAATGGAAAAGTACCTTCAAAAATATAGGTTGCCCAGATTAACAGAGGAAGAAATAAATTGTTTAAACAGTCCCATCTTAGAAAAAGAAATAGAACAAGCTATTAATCAGCTCCCTAAGAAAAAATCCCCAGGACCAGATGGATTTACATGTGAATTCTACCAAACATTTAAAGAACAAGTAATTCCAATGCTATATAAACTATTTGAAAAAAGAGGGATTGAAGGAGTCTTACCAAATTCTTTTTATGACACAGACATGGTACTGATACCTAAACCAGGTAGGTTGAAAACAGAGAAAGAAAGTTACAGACCAATCTCCCTAATGAATATTGATGCTAAAATCTTAAATAAAATATTAGCAAAAATATTACTGAACATCATTCCAGGATAATACACTATGACCAAGTAGGATTTATACCAGGAATGCAGGGCTGGTTTAATAGTAGGAAAAGTATTAGTATAATTGACCATATTAATAATCAAATTAACAATAACCATATCATCATCTCAATAGATGCAGAAAAAGCATTTGACAAAATCCAACATCCATTACTACTAAAAAACACTTGAGAGCATAGGAATAAATGGATTATTCCTTAAAATAGTCAGGAGCATCTATTTAAAACCGTCAGTAAGCATCATATGTAATGGGGATAAACTGGAACCATTCCCAGTAAGATCAGGAGTGAAACAAGGTTGCCCACTATCATCACCATTACTATTAAATATTGTATTAGAAACACTAGCCTCTGCAATAAGAGTCGAGAAAGAGATTAAAGGAATTAGAGTAGGTATTGAGGAAATCAAACTATCACTCTTTGCAGATGATATGATGGTATACTTAGAGAATTCCAGAGATTCTACTAAAAAGCTATTACAATGAATCCACATCTTTAGCAAAGTTACAGGATTAAAAAATAAATCCACATAAATCCTCAGCATTTTTATACATCACCAACAAAATCCAACAACAAGAGATACAAAGAGAAATTCCATTAAAAGTAACTGTTGATAGCATAAAATATTTGGGAATCTATATACCAAAGGAAAATAAGAAACTATATGAGCAAAATTATAAAACACTTGCCACAAAAATAGTCAGATTTAAATAATTGGAAAAATATCAAGTGCTCTTGGATAGGCCAAGAGAATATAATAAAGATGGCAATACTCCCTAAACTAATATGTTTGTTTTAGTGATATACCAATCAAACTCCCAAGAAACTATTTTAATGACCTAGAAAAAATAACAACAAAATTCATATGAAAGAACAAGAGGTCAAGAATTTCAAGGGAATTAATGAGAAAAAAATCAAATGAAAGTAGCCTAGCTGTACTGGATCTAAAATTATATTATAAAGCAGCAATTACCAAAACCATTTGGTATTGGCTAAGAAATAAATTAGTTGATCAGTGGAATAGGTTAGGTTCACAGGACAAAATAGTCAATAACTATAGCAATGTAGTGTTTGACAAACCCAAAGATCCCAATTTTGGGGATAATAATTCATTGTTTGACAAAAACTATGGGAAAACTGGAAATTAGTATGGCAGAAATTAAGCATGCACTCACAGTTAACACCATATACCAAGATAAGATCAAAATGGGTCCATGATATAGGCATAAAGAATGAGATTGTAAATAAATTAGTTTGTGACCAAAGGAGAAATAGAGATCATTATTGATCACAAAATAGAAAATTTTGATTATATCAAATTAAAATCCTTTGTACAAAGAAAACTAATGCAAACAAGATTAGAAGGGTAGCAACAAACTGGGAAAACATTTTTACAGTTAAAGGTTCTGATAAAGGCCTCATTTCTAAAATATATAGAGAATTGACTCTAATTTATGAGAAATCAAGCCATTCTCCAATTGATAAATGTCAAAGGATATGAACAAGTAATTTTCATTTGATGAAATTGAAAGTATTTCTACTCATATGAAAGGGTGTTCCAAATTACTACTGATCAAAGAAATGCAAATTAATACAACTCTGAGATACCACTATTCACCTGTCAGATTGGCTAAGACGACAGGAAAAAAATAATGATGCATGTTGGGGGGGATGTGGGAAAACTGAGATACAGATGCATTGTTGGTGGAGTTGTTAACAAATCCAACCATTCTGGAGAACAATTTGGAATTATGCCGAAAAAGTTATCAAACTTCATAACCTTTGATCCAACAGTGTTACTGCTGGGCTTGTATCCCAAAGAGATACTAAAGAAAGGAAAGAGACTTGTATATGCAAAAATGTTTGTGGCAGCCCTTTTTGTGATGGCTAGAAACTGGAAAATGAATCAATTCCCATCAATTGGAAAATGGTTGATTAAATTGTGGTATATGAATGTTATGGAATATTATTGTTCTGTAAGAAATGACCAGGAGGATGAATACAGACAGGCTTGGAAAGAATTACATGAACTGATGCTGAGTGAAACGAGCAGAACCAGGAAATCATTATGCACCTCAACAACAATACTGTACGAGGATGTATTCTGATGGAAGTGGATATCTTCAACATAGAGAAGAGCTAATTCTGTTCCACTTGATCAATGATGGATAGAAGCAGCTATACCCAGAGAAGTAACACTGGGACATGAGTGTAAACTGTTTGCATTTTTGTTTTTCTTCCCAGGCTATTTTTACCTTCTGAATCCAATTCTTATTGTGCAATAAGAGAACTGTACAGTTCTGCACAGATATATTGTATCTAGGATATACTATAACATATTTAACATGTATGGTTCTGCCTGTCATCTAGGGGAGGGGGTGAAGGGAGGGAAGGAAAAAGTTGGAACAGAAGGGAGTATAAGGGATAATGTTGTAAAAAATTTCCCAGGCATATGTGTTAGGATTCTTTCAAGGTGCTAAGTCACTGGAATGAATAGAGACAATAATTATCTAATTTAGCATGGTTCAGTATGATTGATCTGATCCTACAAGGAGATGTTATGGGCCAGAAATTGAAACAAGGTACTGAGTGGAACTGAGGAGACAATGGTTAAATCTAATTTAGCATTGATTTAATCATACAACAAATAATAGTTTTCTTATGCTATAATGATTGGTGTATACTCAATGTGGGACATATAAGTGAGAAGCTCTCAGAACTTCAGGAGAACTTCAGGAGACTTCCAGGAGATTCACAACTAGGATTGACTTCTGGGAGATTCACAAGCCCACCCACAAGCCCATTCTCTGGGAGGAGATTCAGAGTCAAGATTCCTTCCCACTTCCATGTTTGTGCCGGCTGGAGACATTCAGACAAGAGCTCTCGGAAACCAAGGAAAGAGGAAGGCCTCCAGAAAACTAGCTGAGCCCCAAGTGTAGGAGACAAGATTTGGAAGGGACAATAAAGGGTTTGGACTTTAACTCCTGGCTGCATTTGGGACTATTGAACTGAACTGAAACTAAAGCTGCCTCCAGAAGCTCCTCAAGGGATCTGCTCACAGAGAATGATTACAATTTAGAGAAGAGAACATTACACATATGTTCTGTCAATAAAAAGTTATAATACACACACACACACACACACACACACACACACATATATATATATATAAAATTAGGAAATATTTAATAAAATTAATAGAGATAAGCTGAAAAAAGAAGATATTTTGGAACAACTTCAGAAAAGTTCAGTCTCAATCTGAAGAAAACTCCTTAAAATAGATTTAGTGAAATGGAAAAAGCATATAACTCCTTAGAAAATAGATTTGATAAAATGGAAAAAGAAACCAACTCATTGAAAAACAGAATTTGTGAAATGGAAACAAATTCATTAAGCAAAGCAACTCATTTAAAAATTGAATTGGCCAAATGCAAAAGGAGATAAACGTTAACTGAAGAAAATAATTCATTAAAAATTAGAATTGAACAAGTGGAAGTGAATGACTCAATGAGACATTAAGAATCAGTCAAACAAAACCAAAAAAAGAAAAAAAGAAAAAATAGAAGAAAATATAAAATACCTCATTGGAAAAACAACTGACCTGCAAAATAGATCTAGGAGAGACAATTTAACAATTGTTGGGCTTCCAAAAAACCATGATGAAAAAAAGAGCCTAGACAACACCATCTTTTAGGGAATCATCAAGGAAAACTGCCCTGATATTCTAGAAGCAGAAGGTAAAATTGCTCCCATTTGCTCTCCAGAATGGTTGAATCAGCTCCACAACTCTACCAACAATATATTAGTGTCCCAGTTTTCCCACATCCCCTCCAACACTTATCATTATCTTTTCCTGTCATTTTAGCCAATCTGAGAGGTGTGCAGTGGTACCTCAGGGTTGTCTTAATTTGCATTTCTCTAATCAATAGTGATTTAGAGCACCTTTTCATATGACTAGAAATGCTTTTTATTTCTTCATCTAGAAATTGTCTGGAAATCCTTTGGAATTTCCATCTTTCCCCTTGAAAAATAATGCTTAAATTGTTTTTGGATAGTTGATTCTTGGCCTCAATCCAAGCTCCTTTGCCTTTTAGAATATCATATCCCAGGCCCTTCAATCCTTAAATGTGAAAACTGTTAGGTCCTGGGTAATCCTGCTTATGGTTCCATGATATTTGAATTTTTGTTTTTCTTGCTGCTTATGATATTTTCTCCATGATCTGATAATTTTGAAATTTTGCAACAATATTTCTTGGAATATCCTTGGGATCTCTTTCAGGAAGCGATTGATGAATTTATTAGAAATTAATAAAAGAAATTAAAACCATTTCTAGGCATGCAAAATGCTCTAAATAATTATTGATCACAGAAATTCAAATTAAGACAACTATAATATATCACTATATACATCTCAGATTGGCTAAGATGATAGAAAATGTTGGAGGGGATATAGGACACTAGTACATTGTTGGTAGATTTGTGAACTGATCCAACCATTCTGGAGAACTATACCCAAAGGGCTATCAAACTGTGCATACCCTTTGATCCAGCAGTATTCTAACTGGGCCTCTATCCCAAAGATCAAATAAAAAAGTAAAAGGATTCACATGTGGAAAAATGTTTGTAGCAGCTCTTTTTGTATTGGCAAAAAATGGAAACTGAGTGGCTGCTCATCAGTTGAAGAATAGGTGAATAAGTTATTTTATATGAATGCAATGGAATATTTTTGTTCTATAAGAAACAATCAGCAGGTTAGTTTCAGACAGGCCAGGAGAGACTTATGTGAACTGATGCTAAGTGAGTCGAACCAGGACAATATTGTACATAGCAATAGCAAGGTTATATGTTGATATATTCTGATGGACATTGCTCTTTTCAACAGTAAGGTGATTCAGAACAGGTCTTGTGATGAAGAGAAAGGACTGTGGGAACTGAATGTGGATCAAAACATAGTATTTTCACTCTTTTTATTGCTATTTGCTTGCGTTTTGTTTTCTTTCTCATTTTTTTCTTTTTGATATGTTTTTTCTTGTGCAGCATAATTGTGGAAACATGTATAGAAGAATTGCACACGTTCAACATATGTTGGATTAGTTGACATCTAGTGGATGGGGGGAAGAGAGGGTAAAATATTGGAACATAAGATTTTACAAGGCAAAATTTTGAAACATATCTATGCATATGATCTGAAAATAAATGGCTTTTTAAAATAAACACATAAACAAATAAAGTGTAATAGAAAGAACCAAACCATAGAAACTCACTATGGGAATAGGGAAGAGCAGGATTCATCTTCAAAAGCTTCTTCTACATCAAAGAGTAATGTTAAATGGCTCCTTGCCCAGAGAGAATTTATAGAACTCAAAAAAAAAAAGAATTTAAAAAATCAAATGAGAGGAAAAACTAAAAAAAAATTCAAGAAAAACAAGAAAATTATGAAAAAAGTCAACTAACTACAAAAGATTCAAAGGATTTTTGACAGTACATATGCATGGGTAATTTTTTTACAACATTATCCCTTGCACTCCCTTCTGTTCAGAATTTTCCCCTCCTTCACTCCACCCCCTCCTTTAGATGGCAGGCATTCTCATACATGTTAAATATGTTATAGTATATCCTAGATACAATATATGTGTGCAGAACCGAATTTTTTTGTTGTTGCACAGGAAGAATTAGATTCAGAAGGTAAAAATAACGTGGGAAGATAAACAAAAATGCAAACAGTTTACACTCATTTCCCAGTGTTCCTTCTCTGGGTGCAGCTGATTCTGTCCATCATTGATCAATTGGATCTGAATTAGATCTTCTCTTTGTTGAAGATATCCACTTTCATCAGAAAACATCCTCATACAGTATTGTTGTTGAAGTGTATAATGATCTCCTGGTTCTGCTCATTTCACTCATCATCACTTCATGTAAAAAGCTATTAGAAATAATTCTTAACTTTAGCAAAGTTGCAGGATACAAAATAAATACACATAAATCCTCAGCATTTTTATACAGTACCAACAAAATCTAACAGCAAGAGATACAAAGAGAAATTCCATTCAAAATAACTGTTGATAATATAAAATATTTGGGAATCTATCTACCAAAGGAAAGTCAGGAATTATATGAGCAAAATTACAAAACACTTGCCACAAAAATAAAGTCAGATTTAAATAATTGGAAAAATATAAATGCTCTTGGATAGGACAAATGAATATAATAAAAATGACAATACTCCCTAATCTATTTATTTAGTGCTATACCAATGAGACTCCCAAGAAACTATTTTAATGACCTAGAAAAATAACAACAAAATTCATATGGAAAAACAAAAGGTCGAGAATTTCAAGGGAATTAATGAAAGATTCAAAAGATTTAAAGGAGATTTTAAAAGTGAAAATAACTCTCTGAAAATTAGAATTGGGTAAGTGGAAGTCAGTGAAGTTTTACAGAGCCCAAGAAATAAAACAGAACATAAAGAATGAAAAAATACAAAAGAATGTGAAACTTCTTTTTTTTTCTTTTAAAATTTACTATTTATATTATAGAAATAATAGGAAATAACATGCAGAACAATAATTTATGTTTTCATATCAATTGCCTTGAGGTTATCAGTTAAATGATGAAGTCAGAAGCCAGATTGTAGAGAATTTTGAAGAGAAGAAGTGGAGGAACTTTGTTTAGGTGGCTCTCAATGAATTTATTGAGCTTTGAATGCCAAACATGATGAAGTGATAGTCACAGCAGTCTATTGAATAGAAGGATAACATGGTTTGTCATGTGTTTTTTTTCCTAAATTTTTATTTTCTTTTTACTAAATTAAAGCTTTTTCTTTTCAAAATATATACATGGATAATTTTTGAGATTCTCCCCTACAAAATCCTGTGTTCTAATTTTTTCCTTCCCTTTTTTTTATTTCCTCCCCTGTAATGTTCTTCTCTAAAGTATAATGTTCTCTGGGAGCAGGTTTCTTGAGGGGCTTCTGGGAGCAGCCTTAGTTTCAGTTCAGTTCAATAATCATTTCAAATTCAGCCAGGAGTTAAAATCCAAATCCTTTATTGTTTCCTTTTAATTCTTGTCTCTTTTCCTGGGGCCCAGTCAGCTTTAATAGAGGCCTATCTCTCTCTCCTTGGTTCCAAGAGCTCCCTCTGAATGTCTCCAAATCCAGAGGTTTGTCCTTCAGCCTCCATCCAGCACAAAGGTGAAAAATGGAATGAATCTGCCTCTGCCTCTGAGAGAGTGGGTTTGTGGGCTTCTGTGTCTGGCCCTGAGACCTTCTTGCTCATAGTTCTGGCCGACTTGTGAATTTCCTCGACTTGTGAATATCTTTGACTTGTGAATCTCCTCAACTGAATCCTGGCTGTGAATATCCCGAAATCCCCAGCCAGCACCAAGGTGGAAGTTGGAATGAATTTGACTCCGGCTCCAAGAGAGTGGGATTGTGGGTTCCTGTCCTTTGACTTGTGAATCTCCCAAAGTCAATCCTATTTGAGGCTCCTAGCTTATATATGCTCTCTAAAGGTGTGAACTCTAATGTGTGAACTCTCTTAAAGATGTGAACCAAGTACATAAGTCTCTATCAATTCCAGTGACTTAGCACTTTGTTTCAAGTTCTGGCCCATAACATTCCCCCAATTGGCAAGTGATCCAATATATATTGAATATGTGCAATTCTTATATACATATATATATATATACATGTATATATATATATATATATATATATATATATATAGCCACAAATATCATGATGCTCCAGAAAAATCAGATCAAAAAGGAAAAAAAAATGAGACAGAAAATGAAATGTAAGCAAACAACGAGAAAAAGAGTTAAAATACTATGTTGTGGTTCACATTCAGTTCCCATTGTCTTTTCTCTGGGTGCAGATGGCTTTTTTCATCACAAGACCATTGGAATTGGTCTGAATTACCTCATTGTTGATAAGAGCCATGCCCATCAGAATTGATCATCATATAATGTTGCTGTTACTGTATATAATGATCTCCTTGTTCTGCTCATTTCACTTAGCATCAATTCATGTAAGTCTCTCCAGGCCCCTCAAAATCATCCTGCTGATCATTTCTTATAGAACAATAATAATCAATAACATTCATATACCATAACTTATTTTCCAACTGATAGGCATCCACTCAGGTTCCAGTTTTTGTCAGTACAAAAAGGGCTGCCACAAATGTTTTTGCACATGTGGATCCCTTTCCCTCCTTTATGATCTCTTTAGGATATAAGCCCAGTAGAAACACTGCTGGATCAAAGGGTATGCACAGTTTGATATCCCTTTGGACATAATTCCAAATTGTTCTCCAGAATGGTTGAATCAGTTCACAATTGTACCAACAATGTGTTAGTGTCCCAATTTTCCCACATCCCCTCCAACACTTGTCATTATCTTTTTCCTGTCATTTTAGCCAATCTGAGAGGTGTGTAGTGGTACCTCAGAGTTGTCTTAATTTGCAGATTTAGAGTACCTTTTCATATGATTAGAAATGGTATTAATCTCTTCATCTAAAAATTACCTGTTCATATCCTTTGACCATTTATCAGTTGGGAAATGGCTTGAATTCTTATAAATTTTTCTTCTCTTCAAATTTTTCTACAATCTGGCTTGACTTCATCTTTCAACTGATAAGCTCAAGGCAAATTGATATTAAAACAATTTATTGTTTTGCATGTTATTTCCCATTATTTCTATAATATAAATAGTAAATTTTAAATAAATTTGAGTCAATTCTCTATATATTATAGAAATGAGGTCTTTATCAGAACCCTTAAATTTAAAAAATGTTTTCCCAGTTTATTGCTTCCCTTCTAATTTTATCTGCATTGGTTTTGTTTGTACAAAACATTTTTAACTTAACATAATCAAAATTATCCATTTTACATACAATAATGTACTCCAGTTCTTCTTTGGCCACAGATTCCTTCCTTCTCCACAGATCTGAGAGTTAAACTATTCTTTCTTCTAATTTGCTTATAATATCACTCTTTATGTTTAAATCATGAACCCATTTTGATCTTATCTTTGTATAGGGTGTCAGATGTGGGTCAATCTCTAGTTTCTGCCATACTAATTTCCAATTTTCCCAGCAGTTTTTGTCACATAGTGATTTCTTATCCCAAACATTAGATTACTGAAACATCTTATAAGGGAAAAACTAGATCTAGAGAACAGTTCAAGAAGAGAAAACATAAGAATAATTGGACTGCCTAAAAATTTTGCAAGAAACAATAAAAAACAATTCAAACATACTGAAGCTACGATTAAAATTGTACAGGACTTATCGGTAGTCCCAATAAAAGACTGCAGGTCATGGAATCATATATACTGGCAATCAAAAGAACAAAACATATTATATCCAGAAAAATTATTCATAATATTGAATGAAAAAAAGGACATTCAATGAACTTGCAGATTTTCAAGACTTCATTGAAACCAAATTCAAACTAAGTAAAAAATTTAACATACAAGAATCAATATCAAAGTATTTAACATGTTAATTTAATGTTACAGAAGTTAAAATGGACACATTTTTTATGTTTTTTAAACATGGAAATGTATACCATATGTTTAAGATTGACATCAGTAAGTGGGCAGCTCAAGCGAAAGATTTATACAAATGAGGTGCAGAAGAAAAATAGCTAGAGAAGCATTAGATTGGGAGGCCTTGTAGTTCTGAAAACCTATTCACATCAGGAATGGGTTAAATAGGCAGCACTACATGTATACCATGAAAGGCATGGCACCCTCCAAAATCTGTAAAGAAATAAGGGGGAGGGATGGACAAAGGGGAAAGCAAAGGATAGGGGAAGAAGACAAGGGAGGAATCCATGGGTGGGAGGAGGTTAGGTAATAAGGCAAATTAAGAAGAAGAATGATAGAAGGGTTAGCGGGGATAGGAATGAAGAGATATTCACAAATACTACAGCAAGGATGAGAAGTATAAAGTCAAAGTTAAAGATTCAGTCAAGAAAAAAATCTACATTGTATCTCAGCCATATTAATACTGTTTTAGATGCATGTTTATATATGAGTAAATGTACTTGTATATATATGTGTGTGTCTGAGTATATGTACATATGTAGATATAAATGTATGCATATCTATATAGAGAGATATGCACATGTGTGTATAGATATATGGATATGTGTGTGGGTGTGTGAATTAATATATATATATATATACATATATATATTTATATGTGTATATGTGTGTGTACATGTGTGCATGTATATATTTATTAAATATATCTGTGTTTAACTATAGCCTGTTTGAGAGAGGTGGGGAGATGACAGAGGTCCCACTGACTCTGGAAATTTTTCAGGCTCTAAACAGCTCTCATTTACTATCTTTTAAGGTCTCTCCCAATGCTGTTAGGTGGACTTGATTTGGAAATTCCACACAACTAAGACAAAAACTTAATCTAATTGACCACTCAATTTTGATATATTGACTTCTATATGCATTACAGGTTCTGAATTCAGTTCCTCCTAAGTTGCCCTACCACCTCTATGATGCTACATTCCATGTTCTCTCCCACCTCCAAACTTATTCCCTAGAAGAATATTCAAAACTCAGATGTTGTGAACTCTAAACCAGCTATTCTCAGGAATAGACCATCCTGTTCCTATTATCAATCATAATTCAGTTTTCCTGAATTCACATCACAGACACTTAATGTCCTAAGGAACATCACAGTCCTGACATTTTCTGTTCTAAGGCTTCTCCCTGCTATTACCAAGTAAGTCCCACCTTTTTATGACATCAAAGTAGATATGTTGTTGTTTAGTTGTTTCAGTCATAGCTGACTCTTTGAAACTCCTATTTGGGATTTTCTTGGTGAAGATGCTGGAGTGGTTTGTCATTTCCTTCTATAAGCTCATTTTACAAATGAGGAAACTGACGCAAAGGAGGGAGGAAATGACTTTCCCAGGGTCACATAGTTGTAAGTATCTGAGTCCATATTTAAGCTCTATCCTCTGTGCTATTTATTTGCTCCCAAAGCAGACATATTATCCTTTTAAAATATAATATATATATATGTGTGTGTGTGTGTGTGTGTGTATCTTTTCCAAAAATGTAATAGAATCATTATAATTATGGTTTTTTATATGAGGTTTATTTTTTTAAGTATCAACCGTGGGTTATTATTGAAATTAATTATCTCACACACAAAAATTTTAAAATAAGAAGAACTGGCCAATATTTTGGCCCACTAAGAAAATATATTAAAAGAAATCATTATCATTTGTGATATTTTCCATTTTAAGGTCTTTTCCAGAGCTGAGGATTCATGCTGCCAGACCCTTTCTAGCTATTTCCTACAATAGTGTTTAGGACAACTTCAGATCTGTCCTTTTGTGTTTTTCTGGGCTAATATCTCTACTTCTTAAAGCATGGTGATCGGTCTAGTATGTATTAAATTCAAATAAATCATTAATATCATATACAAAATCCTTTCTTTAAATTACCTAGAACCAGCCACTATTTTGACCCACTAATCATATGTATAAATTTAATTCTTTCCATCTATGAGATTTTACATTCTATGACCACTTCCAGAGCAGATTATTTATTTTCTCAAAGTCCTCCTAGTTATCACATTTTGTGGTTTTCAGAGCATTACAAGATGTGCCCTTTTATGTTCTCCTTATTTTATATCCCTTCTTCTCATTGTTCTCCTAATTCTCACATTGTCTTTTTCATGGCTACTCCCAGGCCTGACATTCTGTCTGTGAAAATCCCACAGCTTTTGATAATTTCCATTCTTATTCTTGCTACATATGGTCTCTTCTTTTGTGTTCTTCCCAACACTGACATGCCAGCTTCTGTTATCTCATCCAGCTTAGGATTCTGTATTTGAAATTCTTCTATCTTAGATAGCAAAGACTAGCAGTCCCTCCCAGCCCATGACTACCATCTCTTCTACTGTTCCTGTTTCCTTTCCAATGTATATGAGACATCCTCTGAGCCCCCTTGTCCCTCATAGAAATGTCAAACAGGCCTTGCCTCTCTTATCTATATTTATGTATATTTTGAGAATTGCCAAAATTCAAAAGATTTATAATCTTTTCAGAAGTTTGGCTGAAGCTGAGAACACCCTTCCTGCTGGTATTTGATCCCTGGACCAGCAACAACAATCCTTGGCTGCCTTGACTTTAAATCGATGAACCTTGGATATTCGCACTGCAGCCCAAGGTGGTACCTATGCATTCCTTGGAAAAGAATGTTTTTTGTTTGTTTGTTTTGTTTTTATCAACTCTCCAGCCTATTGCTGATGCTTCTGAAAGGAATGCCAAACAATTAATAATTTCTTCACCCTCTTCCACCCCTTGGTCTACCTGGATGTCCCCTTGTGAATTCTGCTTGAATAGGATCAGGTGAACATTTCTCAAAAAAATCTATGAGATATAATGGGTCAGACCCTAGGTCTAAATTTCAGGAAGTTACGGGACCCACAGGAAGTAGACAGCATTGGTGACCATTGGTCAATGGTTACTTCGTTTTCAGTCTATCCATTGAACTCAAGTCTTTTTGCTATTAATTAATTCCCTGTTTTTGCCCAGGGGTCCTACATCATGCCGGGAGATTGTAATTGAGAGGCTCTGTGTCCGCTCAGCTGGTGTGCTTGGATTTCTCCTTGCAAGGCCAGAATAAAGGCTTCCTGTTTATATCTGAAGATGCCTCTGAGTAGTCAATTTGGGTAAGGGGTCTAGCATCCCATCCTACACATGTTTCTTTTGCTGGCCTGCAGGCCCCTTTTACTTAATTAGTTTATTTCTCTTATTTTCTTCAGACTCTTCCAGGTCAAGATATATCCTGTACTCCTGATCCCACTCCCATCATCTATCCCCTTTGTCCCAGTCCTCTCTGAAGACTAATTTAGCATCTCCAAACAACCCTAGTATCTTAATCAATCTCTATGATGTCAGTGACATAGGCAAAACTCTTTATTCACTTCCTTTGTCCCAATCATCTTTGAAGACTGACCATTTAGCATCTATAAGCAACCCAGACTACTTTGTTAAGAATGCACAGCCTTTATTTTCCCAACTTCATTTCCCAAGGCCTATGAAATTTCCCCCTTCCTAAAAGCATGTAGCAAAAATAATTCTTAGATTGTGCCTGTGGCTTTTTCTTGTTAATAAAAGTATGTTTTTTGGCAGGGGGAATGCCTCATTGTGATTTTAAAATAATTTTCACACTTCATCTTTGTTCTCCCAAACCTCATGATTTGATCACATCAATATTTTCTTCTAAGGGTTTTCCTACCTTTCTCATTCCAGGATTACCCCCAAGTATTAAATTCTGCTTGCTGAAAATCCTACTATTTCAGATAATTTCTATGTTCAACCTCTGAATTTTTTTTTCACTATTTTCACTAGTTTTAAAATCCCTACTAACTTCAATACAGAGCTTCTAAGTATCCTCCAGTCCAGGATTTTTGATTCGATATTTTCTTTAAGCTCAAAAATTCAAGATTCTAAGTGTTCTCCTGTACTGGTCTGTCCATGTACACTATTCTAGATTGCCAGGGCCATGCAAACCAATCTTCAGGATATTATTTGTAATCTCAGCAGGGGTTAGCAGGAAGCAAGAGCAAGAGAGTGCAATAGCAAGTATATGTCTGTCTCTGCCTCTCTCTACATCCTTGCCTATGTACTCAAAGATGGTTATTTATATTTACTCTCCTCTGGATTACCTGGTGCCCAGCCCACTCAACACTGCATAGGTGCATCTGCAGAAGGGATACACCTGGAGTTAGTGCTACGTCCTAAGAGATCTAGCAAGCACACACACCTCTTGTAATCTCAAGGAACCTTTAAGACCTGCAAGACACAACCTCCTGCCTCAGAGGCCAAGCCCCTTTTTTCTTCTGGGCCTGCCCTACCAGCTGACATGACATACATGACATTCTCAGAGAGCAATATCCCTAGTATTCTCCCAGATCTGTTCTGGCTTCTCTGACCTATCCAAATTCTGACATTCAGACTTCCATCCTAACTAGGAAAGTCTGTATTCTATATTCCTGTTCAAAATTCTTCCCTCCAACCTCCCTCCCACCTCCAATACTATTACTAAATGTTATTTTTTTTTGCCAAATGTTATTTTGAAGGCCAGGCATGCTGGATTCTGAAGAGACTACAGGTTGTTATAAGTTTTCTATTTTTTGCTTTTTTTTCCTTATTGTTTTCAGATAAATGAAGTACTATATCAATACCTTATAAGACTATCTGGACATTTGAAGACCTCAGTTCTCACTGAAAGCATGACTGCTGTGCTGATATAAATTATATGATTATAAATTATCTTCCCCAAAATATAATAGCTCTTTGTTTTTTAAAATTATCTGATCCTTCCCTGTACTTTTGGTTTGATTTACCGTTTCCTGGCACCTTTGGCTCTGACATTCTCTGCCTTTAAGGTCCCTCTGACTTCTGACATTCTGTGTTTTAAAGGCTAGGATCACTTGAATGCCCCAAGTTCACTTATTTCTGCCATTTTCTGCTCTATGGATCCTATGTGACTTACTCTATTTTCCTGTGTGAAAGAAGCTATTATGAGATAATTCCCAGACTAAATATTTCCTGTCTCCTGGTTAATTGTGACCTCCCCTGGAGAATTTGTCTTTTTCCTTTTCTAACTATATCCTCTCTCAAGTCTATTTCTTATTTACAATTTCTGGTGTCTATTGTATCCATTCATTTTGTCTGTAACCCCTTTCCCTGAATAAATCTACTTTTTGTCAAAGATAATTTGTCTTTGTGAATTTGTCATATGTTTATTTTGAACTAGGTATTGCTCTCAAAGCCACATCACTACTAGTCCTGACTTCTCTGTCCCAGTGTCCCATTGACTCTGGAAATTTCTTTTCTCAAGCTTTGGACATTTCTCATTTGTTGTCTTCTAAGGTCCCTTCCAATGCTGTTAGGACATGTCCTAATGGCCCATCTTGGTTTGGAAATTCCATAATTATGGGATGCAGTTTCTAGGAGAAATTGTAGCAATAACTCTAAGGCCACCTAGCCTTGGGAATGATATAGTTAAAATGATCTTATGGGGGGGGATGTAGCAATGACCCTAAGGTCCCCTGGACTTGGGAATGGGGTTCTTCCACAAACATTGCTGGCTGTCAGATAACAATCTGTTGGTCAGTGATACAAAGTTTCTGAGACAACAATGATGTGCATACCAGACTACCCTTCAACACCATCTCTAAGCCTTAAAATTATTTTATCAGTGACGTGAAGCATGAATTTTACTTTTTCCTATAAATTGATCTTCTTGCTCATGGTTCTTTGCTAAATTCTTCTGGAACTTAGCCTGTGTTAAGTGGCATTATAATTATAATAAATTTTGCTCCTTGACTTATAGGGTCCAAGCCTGCAAATTCTTTTGAAACACCTCATGACACCAGTCTGGAACCTCATCCTTTTTGGGGTTTCCTTTGAACCTCAACAATACAACTCAAACAATACCTGTTCTAAGTGATTTCCCACTTCTGATATTCTGACTTCTAGGTACATTCTAAGTTCTTTCAGTCAAAACTCACATTGCCCTATCATTCTCTTTTACCTCCAAGCTTGTCCTCTAAAGGGATTCTTAAAGCAAAAGTTATATCCTTTCAAAACCTGTGTCTATGACATCTTATTTTTCTATATGTATATTATTTTAATCCTTGTGACTTTTATTACATTGTGATTTTTATTACTATCAAGAGTAATCATTATTAATGAAAAAAATTAATATAATTGCATTGTTATGGCGTGCCTGATAGAGTCAGGGTAGCAATTCCTAATTTGAAATAGACATGTAAAAATTTTGCATGGCAAAAGGCAAGATTATTTAGGGGAAGAATTTACAGACAAAAATAAGAGGTAAAATAGGCACCAGGAGGGGCAAATATGAAATAGAGCTGGGAGAACATATAGTTAGGCTAATCAGAGTTAGCTTGAGTAAGGAGAAATGTACCATTAGAGGGAAGGCACTATGAGGCGGGAGAGAGTAATCTCATAGTGGGATTAGTCCTGAAAAGAATTTAGCAAAAATCTTCATCATAAGCATTTTGTAGGGGAAATATAGCCTTGGGAGCTTCCCAGGTATAATTGCAAACTCAAGAGGGAGGGAGGATCAAGGAGGAGAGGAAGTGTCAGGAAGCTCAAAGGTGGGGGAATAAAGGAACCAGATGGAATGCACCTGACAGACCTGGTCCCAGATCTGAATAAAGATATGTAATCAATATCTCAAAAGATTGTTTAAAGATACTCAGAAGTTGGGGGATGGACAGTAGAGGTTGATAAAAATTTCCTTCCTCCCAATCACTTTATACAATCAAGATAGTTTGGGAATTATCTGATAATTATTATCTGATAATAGCTCCTTCCTGACCAGGGAAGAAAGTCACCATCATGCCTTTTTACAGGTATTCAAAACATAAATAGTACTTTCATCAAACTCTTTAATTGTATGGTTTGGGATGAAAAAACTTCAATAATTTTTTCTCATATATTTCATCCCTAATTTTGAAAATTTAACAAAAATTGGCCAATATTTTGGTCCATTAAGAATAAAAAATTATATGAATTCTTACTATTTTGGATATTTTCCATTATCAGGCTCCTGATAGAACTGAGAATTTATATTGCCAGACTATTTTTTTCCAGCCTGTAATCATTTCTTTTAGGACATTCTACATTCTCACTTTTTGTGTTCCAAGAGATCGCTTTGTTCTAATATTCTTACTTCTAAACATTAATTCTCTCATTCTCTTCTCCTTGGCAACAACAAATCCTGATTCAAATCTGACTATTTCCATTCTCTACCCTTAAACATCTCCCACTCTCTCTGTTCTGGTCCCTCCCAATACTGACATTCTAGCTTTAAAACCTCAACCTGGTCTGGATGCTGGATTTGCCATTTCTTCAAGCACAAACATTTTGGGTTCTAAGAGCACTCCCCAAATCATCTAAAATATTGATTTTACTTTTTACTTCCAAATGGTTTATTTAGAGTTAGGACTAACTAGCTAGCTAGGAAATTTTGTATTCTAAGTTCTCAGAACCCTCTAATTCTCTACCTTAAATGGTACCTGCTATTTCCAACGACTTTGAAAGGCCTAGCAATTTTGATTTTAAGGCCATACTCTTCAATGATCTATAAAGGGATTAAAAAATTGATAATTGGATTATTATTATAACACAAAGAGGTGTGATATATTTTGACTTTGAAATATAAGTAGGGTTGTTTTTAAGTTCTCAGAACTTAAGGATTTGTTTTTCGAGCCAAAAATACTCTAAATATATTATCATTAAAAATAATATCAGTAGCAGTCTTTACCAAAAAAATGAAGAGCATGATATTGCAATTATTTCAGTATGTGATTTTGAGGGCTTTCTTGGAGATTCTTTTTACAAAAAATAGAAAGCATTTTTACAATATTCTATCAGTTGTCTGTTTAAAAAATGTGTGTGGGTGAAGTGGGTATAGCCAAGATGGCGAACAGTAAACAGCCCTTTGTGGCTTCCCTCAGAATCAACAACAGATGAAGCCTCTGAATGGATTTTGGAGTGACAGAACCCATAAATATTTGAAGTGTAACAAATTAGTAGCAGAAGATATCTTGGAATGACATCAGGAAAGGTCTGTCTCAATTAGACAAGGTAGGTGCTATACAGGGACACCCAGGGCAGAGAGGACCTAGATTAGGAACATAATGAGAGGCTCTTAGCCAAAATATAGCAACATTGGCTACTCTGTTCTAGTTCAAAAGCCAGTGAATCAGCAGATCAGCTGTGAGGCCTCCAACATAACTACAGAAGGCAAATAGTGAGCCCCTGAACCACACCATAACAGTCAGGACTTGAGATCTACACAACTCTGGGATAAAGCCTATAGCATCAACTGGCCCCAGGGCAGTATAAGAGGAAGCTTGGGACAATTTCCCCTTTGCCCTAAGAACAGACCTCAACCTTTAAAAAATGAGTGAAAAAGGAAAAAGGGGGGGGGTGGAGTCAAGATGGCAGAGAAGACACGCACATCATTCTAAGCTCCTCTTCTACCCTCACTACTAATTACTAAATTCAGCCTCAGAAATAGTGCTTGACTGGTAATATCCACAAATATTGGAAGTACAACAAATTACCAGCCAAAGATAATCTGGAAGATCGCCAGAAAAGGTTTGTCCTCATCAGCAGGAGTAGGCCAGAGCAGGCAGGGAGGTAGAATGCAGAGGCTAGCACATTGAGTGGATGGAGAGGAGGGGCAGTCTTGCGGGGAGGGGTGGTGGTGGTGATTTTGCAGGGAAGGCTCTACCACAGGTTGGCTGCTCAGCTTTGGTTGCAAAGCAATAGATCAGCAGAGAAGTTACAAAAATGCCAAAGGTAGAGTGCACTCAAAAAAAGCCAAAAAGAATCTAACAGGATCTGGTTACACCCACCAAGCACCAGAAGTTACTCAGCATAGACCATAGCATAGCTGTGCAGCCACATTCTGCAGCATGAAGCTTTTGCCCAGGGCAGCCACAAATCTGCACAGCAGGGGGGCTCTGGATAGAACTTTCACAGTGTGACTATGTTTCCCAGGGCAGAAACACTTCCCGTCTGGGGCTCTTTCTCAGGGCACTTCCGCAGCTCAGCCGCCCTTAGCAGCCTGTTTGCAGGACAGTACTGTCCATATAGATATCCCTACTCTACAGAGGAAGCTGGTAACCTCCTTACTGTAAAGGCAGACCCTAAGGGTTTTAAAAAATGAGTAAAAAAACCAAGCCTACACAAACCCTCAATAGCTTCTATACAGAAAGAGGAAAGTGTACAGAAAAGGCACTTAAAGAAAACTTTGAGAAAGTGGAAAAAGAATACAAGTTCCTGAAATGTGAATTGGAAAAGGTAAAGAACTCCCAGGGAAACATAGAGTTTGTGAATTGGAAAAGATAAAGAACTCCCAGGAAAGTAGGATTTGTGAACTGGAAAAAGAAAATAACTCAGTAAAAATAAATAAATAAATAAAATAGTGAAATGGAAAAAAATTCCATAGGGCAAAACAACTCATTTAAAAACTCAATTGGAGGACTTCCAGCCAAGATGGTGGCGTGGAGGCAGACAGCTACTTGAGCTCCGCATTTTCTCTCAGGACTTACTTCATGACAAGCCTCGGAATTAATGCTTGACTAGAAAAGAAACCCATAAATAATCACCAATAGAAGACATCCTTGAAATTTGCCAGAGAAGGTCTGTGTTTGCTTGGGGGAGGGTGGAACAGACTGGGCGCAGACTGAGGGTAGGCAGCCAGAGCAGGATAGGCAGCTCACAAAGCTCAGACCAGAGGTGGGGGGTGGAGGGGGGGTACGATCTCTGCCTTTTCTGTGAAAAGACTTTTACCCCAGTTTGGATACTCCATCTTGGCAGCAAGCCAGGAGCTGTGGAGAAAGTGTAAATACCTGAGGTAAAGAATAAAACCCCAGAAAGCTAGCATCTCTCTGGACCTGGAATGACTCAGCGCCTTCTCAGAGCCTCAGAGTTCAGACACAGCACAGCCATTTTTGTCCAGTTAGTGCCTCTCTACTGTCTCCCTCAGTCTATAGAGGAAGCTCCTTAACACCATCCAGCCCCATCCCTCCCAAAACAGACCAATTGTTTCTCTTGTCAATTTGTTTTCTTTGAGTCCCACTCTGACAAAATTAACAAAAAATTTAAAAGGGCTCTAACAATTGACAGCTTCTGTGTGGAGAGAGAGCAGACTTCAAATACTGAGGAGACTAAAAACAGACTGTCCCCAGAGGACTGCCCAAAGTGGGATATGATCTGCTACTCAATACAAAAGAATCTCATAGAGGAAATCAAAAAGGCTGTCACAAGAGAGCTAGATGAGAAATGGGAAAAGGAAAGGGAAGCTTGGCAAGAGAGCCTGGAGAAGTCATTCCATGCATTTAAAGACAGAGTGGATAAAAAAAAACAAAACAAAAAAAAAACAAAAACAACAAATCATTGAGAAATAAAATTAGTGAATTAGAAAAGGTAAACAACTCCAAGGAAAAGAGGATTAGTGAACTGGAAAAAGAAAACTAAAAAATAAAATGGATAAAATGGAAAAAAATTCCATAGAAGATCAAAACTCAATCAGACAATTACAAAAAGATATAAAAAAAAGTGAGTGAAGAAAACACATCATTGAAAATTAGACTCCAACAAGTAGAAATGAATGACTCAAGGAGAAACCAAAAAGTAGTCAAGCAAAACCAGAGAAATGAAACAATTGAAAAGAATGTCAAGTACCTTATTAGAAAGACAACAGACCTGGAAAACAGATCCAGAAGAGACAATTTGAGAATAATCGGACTCCCTGAAAAATGTGAGCAAAAAAAGAGCCTGGACACTATTTTCCAGGAAATTATCAAGGAGAACTGCCCAGACATTTTGGAAACAGAGGGGAAAATAGACATTGAAAAAATTCATTGATCACCTACTGAAAGGGACCCTAAAATCAAAACGCCAAGAAATATAGTGGCCAAGTTCAAGAACCATCAGACAAAGGAAAAAATACTGGAAGCTGCTAGAAAAAAAGCAATTCAGATATGGAGGAGCCACAATAAAGATAACCCAGGATCTAGCAGCATCCACATTAAAAGAACGAAGGGCCTGGAATATGATATTCCAAAAGGGTAAGGAACTTGGTATGCAGCCAAGAATAACTTACCTAGCAAAAATGAGCACCGTTTTCCAGGGAAGAAGATGGAAATTTAACGAAATAAATGAATTCCATCTATTCTGGATGAAATAACCAGACCTACACAAAATGTTTGATCTTCAAATACAGAACTAAAGAGATTCTAAAAAGGTAAAAAGAAATCTTGAGAACTATACTTCTGCCATAAAGATATGTAAAGAACACATGTATAATTTCTCCTAGAAATTAGAGGTGGAAAGGGAATTATATCATAAAAAAGGGTAAAATGGTGGTACTACATCTCATGAAGAGGCAAAGGTAACCTATAATATCTGAGAGAAAAAAAGGAGGGGGACGAACATAGTGTGTATCAATAGACATATTTGATTTATGGTGAAACTTCTTCCACTTCATTGAAAAGTGAGAGGGAAGGAGTAAGCTAAAGGGAAGGGAATACAGAAATTGTGAGAAAAAGGGGTAAAATAGGGGGAAGAACTTTAAGGTGGGGTGTGAAGATCTGGGCTAGCTCCTCTGAAGGGCTCAGAATAAGTCCTTGTCAGGATAAGCAAAAGTCGTTGCCCCACATTATGGACGCCAATATGTAATGTTCTGTTGTCTCCAGAGACTGCCGATTGCTCTCTAGGAGGAGATCTGCTGTGTGATCTGCCGCCAATTTTGACCTGGTGTAGAGACTCTTTCTCTCCCTCCAGAAAGCCACCTGAAGTCTGGCCCAGACAAGAGATTCTCTATCTCTCGAGTGCCAGCCTCTTTTATCCTCCCAGAGAATGGGCGTGGGATAATGCAAGGGCTTCTGAGAAAAATTACTTCAACCAAGGAACTTGTTCCTCCTAAGCATGTAAGCTCCTCCCCAGGAGTTCACAAGTAAAACTCCCAGTAAAGGCCAGAACTAGAAAATTGTTAAGTACCTACTTAGCACTTAGTAAGAACCTAATATCTCATTATCTCATTAGCACTTAGTAAGAACCTAACAGAGGGGGAGGGATACTAAAAAGGGAGGGCTGTGAAAAGCAAGTGGTGTTCACAAGTTTAATACTGGGTAGGGGGGTAAGAGGGAAGGAAAGGAGAAAAGTATAAGCAAAAGTTAACAAGATAGCAAGCAATATAGAATTAGTTATTCTAACCATAAATGTGAATGGGGTAAAATCCCTCATAAAGAGGAAGCAGTTAGCAAACTGGATTAAAAGCCAGAATCCTACTATATGTTGTTTACAGGAAACACACCTGAAACAGGGTGATACATTCAAACTAAAAGTAAAAGGGTAGAGCAGAATCTACTATCCTTCAGTTGAAGCCAAAAAAGCAGGGGTAGCCATCCTCATCTCAGATCAAGCAAAAACAAAAATTGATCTAATTAAAAGAGATAAGGAAGGGCATTATATCCTGCTAAAGGGTAGCATAGATAATGAAGCAGTATCAATATTAAACATATATGCACCCAGTGGTGCAGCATCTAAATTCTTAAAAGAGAAATTAAGAGAGCTGCAAAAAGAAATAGACAACAAAACTATAATAGTGGAAGATCTCAACCTTGCACTCTCAGAATTAGATAAATCAAACCACAAAATAAATAAGAGAGAAGTCAAAGAGGTAAATAGAATACTAGAAAAGTTTGATATGATAGATCTTTGGTAAAAGCTAAATGGAGACAGAAAGGAGTATACTTTCTTCTCAGCAGATCATGGAACCTATACAAAAATTGATCATATATGAGGACATAGTAACCTCAAAATCAAATGCAGTAAGGTATAAATAGTAAATGCATCCTTTTCAGACCACAATGCAATCAAAATTACATTTAATAAAAAGCCAGGGGAAAATAGACCAAAAAATAATTGGAAACTAAATAATCTTATACTAAAGAATGATTCGTTAAAACAGCAAATCATAGACATAATTAATAACTTCACCCAAGAAAATGACAAAATGAGACATCATACCAAAATGTGTGGGATGCAGCCAAAGCAGTAATAAGGGGAAGTTTTATATCTCTAGAGGCCTACCTGCATAAAATAGAGAAAGAGAGGGCCAACGAATTGGGCTTCCAACTAAAATTGCTAGAAAAGGAACAAATTAAAACCTCCCAGACAAACATGAAACTTGAAATTCTAAAAATAAAAGGTGAGATTAATAAAACTGAAATTAAAAAACTATTGAATTAATTAATAAAACTAAGAGTTGGTCCTATGAAAAAACCAACAAAATAGACAAACCCTTAGAAAATCTAATTTAAAAAGAAAGGATAAAAAGCAAATTGTTAGTCTTGAAAATAAAAAGGGAGAACTCACAACTAATGAAGAGGAAATTAGAACAATAGTTAGGAGCTACTTTGCTCAACTTTATGCCAATCAATTCGATAACTTAAATGAAATGGAAGAATACCTTCAAAAATATAGCTTGCCCAGATTAACAGAGGAAGAAGTAAGTAGTCTAAATAGTCCCATTTTAGAAAAAGAAATAGAACAAGCTCTTAATCAACTCCCTAAGAAAAAATCCCCAGGACCAGATGGATTTATATGTGAATTCTACCAAACATTTAAAGAACAACTAACTACAATGTTATATAAACTATTTGAAAAAATAGGGATTGAAGGAGTCCTACCAAATTCCTTTCATGACACAGACATGGTACTGATACCTAAATCAAGTAGATTGAAAACTGAGAAAGAAAGCTATAGACCAATCTCCTTAATGAATATTGATGCTAAAATCTTAAATAAGATATTAGCAAAAAGACTTCAGAAAATCATCTCCAGGATAATACAGTATGATCAAGTGGGATTTATACCAGGAATGCAGGGCTGGTTTAATATTAGGAAAACTATTAATATAATTGACCATATTAATAATCAAATTAATAAAAACCATATGATCATCTCAATAGATGCAGAAAAAGCATTTGATAAAATCCAACATCCATTCCTACTAAAAACGCTTGAGAGTATAGGAATAAATGGACTATTCCTTAAAATAATCAGGAGCATATATTTAAAACCTTCAGTAAACATCATATGTAATGGCGATAAACTGGAACCTTTCCCTGTAAGATCAGGAGTGAAACAAGGTTGCCCACTATCACCAATACTATTCAATATAGTACTAGAAATGCTAGCCTCGGCAATAAGAGCTGAGAAAAAGATTCAAGGAATTAGAGTAGGAAATGAGGAAATTAAACTATCACTCTTTGCAGATGATATGATGGTATACTTAGAGAACCCCAAAGACTCTGCTAAAAAGTTATTAGAAATAATTCAGAATTTTAGCAAAGTTGCAGGATATAAAATAACTCCACATAAATCCTTAGACTTTTTATACATTACCAAAACAATCCAAGAGCAAGAGATACAAAGAGAAATTCCATTCAAAATAACTGTCGATAGTATAAAATATTTGGGAATCCATCTACCAAAGGAAAGTCAGGAATTATATGATCAAAATTACAAAACACTTGCCACAAAAATAAAGTCAGATTTAAATAATTGGAAAGACATTGAGTGCTCTTGGATAGGCCGAGCGAATATAATTAAGATGACAATACTCCCTAAACTAATCTATTTATTCAGTTCTATACCAATCAGACTCCCAAGAAACTATTTTAATGACCTAGGAAAAAATAACAACAGAATTCATATGGAAAAACTAAAGGTCGAGAATTTCAAGTAATGAAAAAAAAATTAAATGAAGGTGGTCTAGCTGTACCTGATCTAGAACTATATTATAAAGCAACAGTTACCAAAACCATTTGATATTCACTAAGAAATAGACTAGTTGATCAGTGGAATAGGTTAGATTCCCAGGGCAAGATAGTGAACAAATATAGCAATCTAGTCTTTGACAAACCCAAAGATCCCAACTTTTGGGATAAGAATTCATTATTTGACAAAAACTGCTGGGAAAACTGGAAATTAGTATGGCAGAAACTAGACATGGACCCACATTTAACACTACATACTAAGATAAGACCAAAACTGTCCAAGATTTAGGCATAAAAAACGAAATCATAAATAAATTAGAGAGACATAGGATAGTGTACCTCTCAGACTTGTGGAGGAGGAAAGAATTTGTGTCCAAAGGAGAACTAGAGATCATTATTGATCACAAAATAGAAAATTTTGATTACATCAAATTAAAAACTTTTTGCACAAACAAGATTAGAAGGGAAGTAAGAAATTGGGAAAGCATTTTTAGAGTTAAAGGTTCTGATAAAGGCCTCATTTCCAAAATATACAGAGAATTGACTTTAATTTATAAGAAATCAAGCCATTCTCCAATTGATAAATGGTCTAAGGATATGAACAGACAATTTTCAGATGATGAAATTAAAACTATTTCCACTCATATGAAAGAGTGTTCCAAATGACTATTGATCAGAGAAATGCAAATTAAGACAACTCTGTGATACCACTACACACCTGTCAGATTGGCTAAGATGATAGGAACAAATAATGATGAATGTTGGAGGGGCTGTGGGAAAACTGGGACACTAATGCATTGCTGGTGGAGTTGTGAAGGAATCTAACCATTCTGGAGAGCAATCTGGAATTATGCCCAAAATGTTATCAAAATGTGCATACCCTTTGACCCAGCCATACTACTACAGGGCTTATATCCCAAGGAAATACTAAAGAAGGGAAAGGGACCTGTATGTGCTAAAATGTTTGTGGCAGCCCTTTTTGTAGTGGCTAGAAACTGGACGATGAATGGATGTCCAATTGGAGAATGGTTGGGTAAATTATGGTATATGAATGTTATGGAATATTATTGTTTTGTAAGAAATGACCAAGAGGAGAAATACATAGAGGCTTGGAGAGACTTACATCAACTGATGCTGAGTGAAACGAGCAGAACTAAGAGATCATTATACACTTCAACAGTGATACTGTATTAGGATCTATTCTGATGGAAGTGGATGTCTTCAACATAGAGAAGAGCTAATCCAATTCCAATTGATCAATGATGGACAGAATCAGCTACACCCAGAGAAGGAACACTGGGAAATGAGTGTAAATTGTGAACATTTTTTTGTTTTTCTTCCCAGATTATTTTTACTTTCGGACTACAATTCTTCCTCTTCAACAACAACAAAATTCGGTTCTGCACATATATATTGTACCAAGCATATACTATAAGATATTTAATATGTATTGGAATGCCTGCCATCTAGGGGAGGGGGTGGAGGGAAGGAGGGGAAAAATTTGGAACAGAAGGGAGTACAAGGGATAATGTTATAAAAAAAATTACCTATGCATATGTACTGTCAAAAAATGGTATAATTATAAAATTAATTAAAAAAACTCAATTGGACATATAAAAAAAGAAGTAAAAACAACTAAAGAAGAAAATAACTCATTAAAAATCAGAACTGAACAAACAAAAATGAATGATTCATTGAGATATCAACAATCAATCAAGCAAAACCAAAAAAGTGAAAAAATAGAAAAAATGTTAAATATCTACTTGGAAAAAACAACAGACCTAGAAAATAGATCTAGGAGAGATAATCTGAGGATTATTGGACTTCCTAAAAATTATGATGAAAAAAAGAGCCTAGACACTATTTTACAGGAAATCATTAAAGAGAACTACCTAGATGTAATAGAACCAGAAGGTAAAATAGGACTTGAAAGAATTCATTGAACACCTTCTGAAAGGGATCCCAAAATAAAAACTCCAAGGAATATTGTGGCTAAATTTCAGAACTATCAGACTTAGGAAAAAATATTACAGTCACAAAAAAACAATTCAAATACGGAGGATCCACAATAAGGATCACTCAGCATCTAGCTGCTTCCACATTAAAGGATCTAAGGTCCTGGAATCTGATAGTCAGAAAGGCAAAAGAACTTGGAATGAAGCCAAGAATAAACTACCCAGCTAAGCTGAGCATTTTCTTCCAGGGAAGAAGATGGACATTTAATGAAGCAGATGAATTCCATTTGTTTCTAATGAAAAAACCAGAGCTAAACAAGACATTTGACCTCCAACTATAGGAATCGAGAGAAGCAGAAAAAGAACTCTTGAGAACTGTATTTCTGTTATGGACATATATAAAGAGTGCATACACAATTTGATTTTATTGATATAACACAAAAAGGAGAAATTGATACAATTGAAAGTAAACTATTGGATTAATAAATAAAACTAAGAGTTGGTTTTATGAAAAAAAAAAACAATAAAATAGATAAACCATTCTGATGGATGTGGCCATTTTCAACAATGAGATGAACCCAATCACTTCCAATAGAGCAGTAATGAACTGAACCAGCAAAAGAACTCTAGAAGATGATTATGAACCACTATATAGAATTCCCAATCCCTCTAATTTTGTCTGCCTGCATTTTGGATTTCCTTCACAGACTAATTATACACTATTTCAAAGTCCAATTCTTTTTGTACAGCAAAACAAGTGTTTGGAAATGTATACATATATTATATTTAATTTATACTCTAACATATGTAACATGTATTGGTCAATCTGCCATCTGGGGGGGGGGAGAAGGGGAAAAATTGAACAAAAGGTTTGGCAATTGTCAATCTTGTAAAATTACCCATGCATATATCTGGTAAGGAAAAACTATTAAAATATAAAAAAATAGAAAAACTGTTAGTAAATCTGATTAGAAAAAGGAAAGGGGAAAATCAAATTGTTAGTCTTAAAAAATGAAAAAGGAGAACGCTCCACTACTGAAGAGGAAATTAGAGCAATAATTATGAGTTACTTTGGCCAACTTTATGGCAACAAATTTGATAACCTAAATGAATTGGATGACTACATTCAAATATATAGGCAGCACAGATTAACAGAGGAGGAAGTAAATTGCTTAAATAGCTCCATTTTAGAAAAAGAAATAGAACAAGCTCTTAATCAACTCCCTAAGAAAAAATCCCCAGGACCAGATGGATTTATATGTGAATTCTACCAAACATTTAAAGAACAATTAACTCCAATGTTATATAAACTATTTGAAAAAATAGGGAATGAAGGACTCCTACCAAATTCCTTTTATGACACAGACATGGTACTGATACCTAAACCAGGTAGGTTTAAAACAGAGAAAGAAAATTACAGACCAATCTCCCTAATGAATATTGATGCTAAAATCGTAAATAAGATATTAGCAAAAAGACTTCAGAAAATCATCCCCAGGATAATACACTATGACCAAGTGGGATTTATACCAGGAATGCAGGGCTGGTTCAATATTAGGAAAACTATTAGCATAATCGACTATATCAATAACCAAATTAACAAAAACCATATGATCATCTCAATAGATGCAGAAAAAGCATTTGATAAAATCCAACATCCATTCTTATTAAAAACACTTGAGAGTATAAGAATAAATGGACTTTTCCTTAAAATAATCAGCAGCATCTATTTAAAACCATCAGTAAGCATCATATGTAATGGAGACAAACTGCAACTATTGCCAGTAAGATCAGGAGGGAAACAAAATCACCATTACTATTCAACATTGTATTCGAAATGCTAGCTTCAACAATAAGAGTTAAGAAATAGATTGAAGGGATTAGAGTAGGCAATGAGGAAATAAAATTATCACTCTTTGTAGATGATATAATGGTATACTTAGAGAACCCCAGAGATTCTACTAAAAAGCTATTAGAAATAATTCAGAACTTTAGCAAAGTTGGAGGATACAAAATAAACCAACATAAGTCATCAGCATTCTTATATGTCACTAACAAAATCCAACAGTTAGAGTTACAAAGAGAAATTCCATTTAAAGTCACTGCCGATAGTATAAAATATTTGGGAATCTTTCTGCCAAGGGAAAGTCAGGAAGTATATGAGCAAAACTATAAAACACTTTCCACACAAATAAAGTCAGATCTAAACAATTGGAAAAATATTAAGTGCTCTTGTATAGGTCAAGAAATATAATAAAGATGACACTACCACCTAAACTAATCTATTTACTTAGTGCTATACCAGTCAGACTCCCAAAAAACTATTTTAATGACCTAGAAAAAATAACAACAAAATTCATCTGGAAGAAGAAAAGGTCAAGACTTTCAAGGGAACTAATGAAAAAAATCAAATGAAGGTGGCCTAGCTGTACTAGATCTAAAATTACAGTTAATTTTTTCTTTTTAAAGCAGAGATTACCAAAATCATTTGGAATTGGCTAAGAAATAGACTAGTTGATCAGTGGAATAGGTTAGGTTCAAAGGACAATATAGTCAATAACTTTAATAATCTAGTGTTTGACAAACACAAAAACCCCAGCTTTTGGGATAAGAATTCACTGTTTGACAAAAACTGCTGGGAAAACTGGAAATTAGTATGGCAGAAACTAAGCAGTGACACACACTTAATACAGAACTGACAGAACTGACAGGTCAGGTCAAAATGGGTTCATGCCCGAGGAATAAAGAATGAGATTATAAATAAATTATAAGAACATATGATAGTTTACCTCTCAGACCTGTGGAAGAGCAAGGAATTTATGTCCAAAGAAGAACTAGAGATTATTATTGATCACAAAGTAGAAAACTTTGATTATATCAAATTGAAAAGTTTTTGTACAAACAAAACTAATGCAGATAAGATTAGAAGGGAAACAATAAATTGGGAAAACATTTTTACAGTCAGAGGTTCTGATAAAGGCCTCATTTCCAAAATATATAGAGAATTGACTCTAATTTATAAGAAATCAAACCATTCTCCAATTGATAAATGGTCAAAGGATATGAATGGACAATTTTCAGATGATGAAATTGAAACTATTTCCACTCATATGAAAGAGTGTTCCAAATCACTACTGATCAGAGAAATGCAAATTACAACAACTCTGAGATAGCACTCTACACCTGTCAGATTATCTAGGATGATAGGAAAATATAATGCTGAATGTTGGAGGGGATGTGGGAAAACTGGGATACTGATACATTATTGGTGGAATTGTGAATACATCCAGCCATTCTGGAGAGCAATGTGGAACTATACTCAAAAAGTTATCAAACTGTGCATACCCTTTGATTTAGCAACATTACTACTGGGCACATATCCCAAAGAGATTTTAAAGAAGGGAAAGGGACCTATATGTGCAACAATGTTTTGGGCAGCCCTCTTTGTAGTGGCCAGAAACTGGAAACTGAGTGGATGCCCCTCAATTGGAGAATGGATGAATAAATTGTGGTATATGAATGTTATGGAATATTATTGTTCTGTAAGAAATGACCAATAGGATGATTTCAGAAAGGCCGGGAGAGACTTACATGAACTGATGCTGAGTGAAATGGGCAGAACCAGGAGATCATTATATATTTCAACAACAATATTAATGATGATCAATTCTGATGGATGTGACCTTCTTCAACAATGAGATGAACCAAATTAATTCCAATAGAGCAGTAATGAATTGAACCAGCTATACCCAGCAAAAGAAGTCTGGGAGATGACTATGAACCACTACATTGAATTCCCAATCCCTCTATTTTTGTCCGCCTGCATTTTGGATTTCCTTCACAGGCTAATTGTACATATTTCAAAGTCCGATTCTTTTGGTACAGCAAAATAACTGTATGGACATGTATACATATATTGTATTTAACTTATACTTTAACATATTTAACATATATTGGTTAACCTGCCATCTGGGGGAATGGGTGGGAGGAAGAAGGGGAGAAATTGGAACAAAAGGTTTTGCAGTTGTCAATGCTGAAAAATTATCCATGCATATATCTTGTAAATAAGAAATTTGTAAGTAAGAAAAAAAGAAATATCAATATCAAAAAAAAAAGATAGTTAGTTCTTTAAGAGCAACTTTAGAAACCTTTTCTTCAAGAATCCATCTACCAATTATGTAATAGTCGTGTTATTTTTAATGGAGACCTGCATGTAAAATTTGCACCCGTGGGCAATAAAATTTGCCACTCTAGGCCCCCTGGCTACAACATTCTGTATCCCTAAGCTCTCAGCTACTTCTCACTTTGCCCCTGGAAATGTAGACATTTAAGTTCTAAGGCTACATCATCCTGTGATGTATAAAATTAACTTTTTGGTTCATTTTTAATTATTTGGATTAGTATAATAATGCACATTGGTCTTAGGGCTATCCTGCTTTCTCCAAAAGAAGTCTTGTTCCTTTTAAGTCCTAGGTATATAACACCTGGGGTTTTAAGTCAATTCTGTATCCTTAATAGTAACAGGAATAGAACTAGACCTGAGCCACAGGGTGGCACTCCCTCCCCAGATAAAAAGCGAGAGCCCCTCCTTCCCCTGCGTTTTCTTCTCTTCCCTGTCTGCTCCTACCCCTTCCCAGCTGGAGTTGAGCCAGAGCTAGGAGAGAGCAGCCTGCCCCAGCCCTCCTTTTTAATTCTTAGTTTTAATCTCCGCCTACCCTGCCTTGACATTTCCCTCTTACTTCCCTCCTTCCCCTTCCAGTCCTCATCTCCTTCACCCCCCATTTGAGAGCCCGGAATCCTTGTTCCTCCTCCCTGCTTTCCCACCCCGACCCCGGACACGGCCTGTGGCTCCTCTAGGGACTAGGGTCACCTCCGCCTGCTTCTGCAGCTGCTTCACAGGCATCTCCGCGAATGACAGCCCTGACGCGTCACATTCTGGGGGCGGGGTGGCCCCAAACTTGGGACGCTCGCGATTCTGCGAACACTCGGCGCAGGTCCCTCAGCTCGGGCATGGGCCCATGCAATTGCATGGCCTTTTGGCCCGTACAAAGCAAGAGTGCTGAGTGTGGGCGATGGGTGGTTGAGGGTCTGGGCCCACTCCACGGGTCTGTCTAGGGCAATGATTGCCAGGAGACAGGGGGCAGTCACCATCGAAACGGGATGCTGCGGTACCTGGGCTGAGGAGCACGGATACATAGTGTCACTGGCCCAGATGCGCTCCCTCCAAGGCAGGCAGGCAGGCACGCATCCATCTCATCAGGGCGGTTCAGCTCCTGCAGAAGTTCCAAGTGTTCCTAGTGTCCTAGGAAATGGTCATCAATGCATCGTCTGAGGGGGTGTCTGAGCAAGCCCCGCCTCTTCCACAGTGACTGTTGTGCTGTGTCCTGTGATCCCACAGGAGAATCTGCCTGGAGGAGCTCCTTCAGAGGCACTCCATAGCAAGGCTGCCCCCTTCCTCTGCAGCTATCCTTAAAGCCTTTATCAAAGCATATATTTGTCTAAACCATAGATTCATGCATGGTCTGAAGAGAACAGACCTTGTTGTGGACATCTTTCTTGTTGATAGACTTGACTGATTCCTCTCAAAGACAAAGTCAGACCAATCAGGCACATCTGCCATGTTTTGTTATTCTTGTTCTGTCGTTTCAATAGAGTTGACTTTCGTGTCATTTAGTTTTAGCCATCAAAATTCCTATGTACATTGGCTCATGTATGTGTGTGTGTGTGTGTGTGTGTACACATACATGCATATATTTAAACTTAAAACATTTGAAAGCATTCAAAGTTTGAGAAAAGTTTCTTCATTAGTCAAAGTGTTTTGATAGAATATAAAAATGATCAGTAAAATATACTTGGTATGATTTTAACAATATCAATAGGAATCTTTACCAAAGAAGAAACTACCATGAACTGAATTTATTCAGTGTGCAAATGGTTTGTTTTCTTAGGGTTTTTCTTTTTTTGGCTAGCCTTTGAAAAGTCCATTCATCATATTCTTTGGCTGTGGGATTCAGTTATGTTAGGATTTTTCTTTTTTGGACTAAATATCAGAATAATTAGATTAGTACAAATTAAGTTGGGGCTAATGACTAATCTCATAATCCAAATATTCCATCTTCTTTTTTAAAAAATATTTCAGACTGGCCAATTGGCCTATTGCTCTTGTTTATCTGTCATTTCATTCCTATCCAACTTTTTGTTACTCACATTTGGGTCTCTTGGCAAAGATATTCAAATGGCTTGCCATTTCCTCCTACTGCTCATTTTAGAGATGAAGAAACTGGGCCAAACAGGATTAAGTGATTTGCCCAGGGTCACACAGTTAGTTATGTTTCTGAGGCCAGATTTAAACTCATGTTTCCCTATCAGACTGGCACTCTATCCACTGTGTCACCTTAACCATCATCTTTTGGCTCATTAAGAATCAATAATAACATTAAACTTTCTAATTTATTTTCTATTTTGTGGACCCTTCAGAACTAATGATTTATCTTCTCAAAGTCCTCTCAGCAATGACATAGCCTGGTATTGAGGGCACTGCTATTTCTAATGTTAGGATTCTTACAAGGTACTTATGTACTTAGTTCACACCTTTAAAGAAGTTTATACCTTTAAAGGAGTTGGATCATTGGTTCACACATTAGACTTCACACTTTAGAGAGCATATAAAAGGACAAGCCCACTGGGAGGTGATGGAGAGCCAGGATTCAGTGGGGAGATTCGCAAGTCCAGGAGATTCATAAGTCTAAAGGAAAATCCTGCTCATGGACTCCCACGAGATTCACAACTAGGATTGAATTCTGGGAGATTCACAAGGAAAAAACCCACAATCCCACACTCTTGGAGATTCAGAGTCAAGATTCATTCCCACTTCAACCTTCGCGCTGGCTGGAGACATTCTGATAAGAGCTCTCGGGTAACCAAGGAGAGAAATAGGCCTCTAAGAAAGCTAACAGGGCCCAGGAAAAGATTCAGGATTTTGAAGAACTCAATAAAGGATCTAGAGTTTAACTCCTGGCTGCATTTGGAGTGATTACACTGAACTGAAACCAAGGTTGCCTCCAGAAGTTCCCTAAGAAACCTGCCCCCAAGAGAAAGATTACATTTTAGAGAAACAGAACACTATATTTTAATATGCTAAAAATCTAAGTGTTCTTGTTCTTATATCCATCCCTTCTTCTAAGTGTACTCCTCAATCTCTCATTCTCCTCTCATGGTTATTTCCATGGCTGACCATCTGTGTGCTAAAATCCTTCTGCTTCTGACAATTTCTATTTTCAGCCTCAGAACCCCCCCATTTCTTTCTGTACTCTTCCCTCTTCCCTTGAAATTTCCTTCAAGCCCTTACAATGTGCATTTTAAGTGAATGTGATCTTCTGAATTAATTTTCCTTTCCAACTTGGGACATTCAGGGGAGGAATTTACCTCCCTAGTTAAGAAATTCTGTATTCTAAGCTCTTAGTGCCCTCCAACATTCCTCATTGAAAGATAACTGGGAAGATTCAATAATGTTCATTCTTTTAAGAACTTACCTAACTGTTACATGTTTTGTTTGAAACTGACATCTAGTATGATTAAGAATGTTTTTCCCTAATTTTCATTTATTTGGTTATTTCAATGTATATATGGCTTTAAAATATAAGAATTTCAATCTATCACATGGAAAATCTGGTTTACTTAAAAATACTCTTTATTGATTTTCATTCATAGTAATCACAATAGTACTCTTTACCAAAGAAGGAACCTTTTGGTATTACATTTGTTGGTATTACATTTACTGTGATGTGAAGGAGTTTTTTTCTTCTGGGATTTTTCATCATACTCTTTTCACTTTATGAATAACAATGCATTTTTATAAAACATTTCAATTGTGTAATATGACTAAATTGGAATAAGTGATTGGTTTCATATATCAAATTTATCAAATTTATTTATCTAAAACTTATATGAAAATAAATCCTATTTTTCATTTTAAGGCCTCCTCCCTAGCAGAAACTTTATATTCTTATAGCTATCCTAAGTGTGGCTTATGGTAGTATTGAGTCATTTCAAGTCTGATCTTCTGTGTTCTAACACCTCTCCTTGACTTGATATCTCTTCTTCTAAATGCTGTCTTTCATTCTCTTTCCCAGTGGCTATTCCCAAGCTTGGCATTCAGAGTGCTAAATTCAATTGCTTCTGACAATTTCTATTCTCACCCTCTGGGCTGTTAGGATTACTAAGTGAGAACTCAGGTTGTCTGGACAGTGACAAGGTGAGAATTCAGGTTTTCTGGACAATTACAAGGTGAGAACTCAGGTTGACTTGATAGAGGGGGCAAGCTCATTGGCTGGGGTGGTTCTTCCCAGAAGCCCTTGCATGATCCCACGCCCATTCTGGACACAGCCCTGTTGGTTTAAAAGGCCTGTATTCTCCCCAAGTGTAATCCCTTTTTGCAATCTGATTGCCTTTTGGCTGACTGATTGGGTAATCCCTTTCTGCCATGTGATTGCTTTTCTGCTGGTTGATCAAATCAGAGTCTTGACCTTCTAAAGGCTCTTTGGGTGTAACATCAGCTGCCATCATGCCCCAAGTCTTTTTTGCCTGGGGCCCTGGACCTGGGCCCCTCATCCTATTTCCCTGAATTAATTTACACTCTGATGCCCAATGGAGTCCTCTGTTGCATTTTGGACATGGGGTTTTAGGTCTTCTCTCACCCTGTCTTCTCACTGTATCTCCATACCTACACTGAGCTCTTAGATGTCCAATTTTTCCACATTGAAAACATCTCCGAGTTTCTCTAGAAGGCCCTTGCCAGGAGGGACCCTGTCTTTCTACATTCATCATTGTCTGAGTGTAAAAAGCATTTGTTCCCACTGTAGCACAGCGTCTTATGATCTCCTCTAAAGGAGCATCTTTGTCTAATCCCCATATAATTCTTTTGCAAATCTCATTGGCATTTTCCTTAGCCAGATGTCTGGTCATTATTTCTGTAGCTGAATTTTCTCCAATAGTTCTTTTGACAGCAGTTTCTAGAGCCTCCAACCTGGGCTGACAAAACATACTGTTGCTTTCTAGAGCCCCAACACTGGGGGTGATTAAAATATCCCTTCCTAGTGGAGAAATGATGAGGCAGAACTCCTGAGGATGGTGGGGAAAATGGAGTCTGTTTATTTCTAGGGCTTTCCCCCTTTTATAATGTAACAAAAAAAACACTGCTCACGTGGGATCACTTAAACAACTTGCTTTTGTATGTAGTTTGCCACGTGGTATCACTCTTCCACTTGCTATCACTCTGCCTCAATCTCAGCATAGATTGTCCCCGTCCCCTGACTCCTCAGGAAGGCTGAGAGCCCTTAGGAAAGATGGGGAGCCGAACCAGACATTGTTAGCAGGTTCCCTCTGGGCTGAAGAATCTTATACCTCAGCCAGAGTTTCCCCACTGACTGTGACCCTCTACAATTAACAATTTTAGATTTTTTACTAATAGCCAAATAGTCTTAGTTGTAATTTCCACTTAATTTTCTAGCAAAGGTGAAAATCTAATTCTCTAAATTACATTTACAAAATATTGTAAAACTGGATTAGCAAAGCTAAATAAACTTTCCACCTTTTAGTTGTTACATTTATTCTGTCCCGAAGCTGTTGAGCTTTGGAAATTCTCAGGGAGGATTTCCATTCCTTCAAATAAGTTTCCTTTTTCTTTCAAGACAATTTTAAAAATTGAGATAGAACAGATTTTAAAATTGACTTAATTTCAGATCATGAGATTCCCTAAATTCTAATGAAATGTTTCAGATAAACTGAACTTCCATTTAGTTATTTTCCAATTGACACAAATCATTTCTCTTTTGTGAGAAAGAAAAGGGTTAAGGTGCCAGTTTTTACTGATTGGGCCCTCAAAAGTCTGATTCTAGATAACTCAAAAACAGGCTGTTTGTTGCCAGAATTTTTAAAGTAGCAGTGAACTGCTTTTCTGTTTTCTTAAAGTTCCCAAACTCGTAAATCTTCTATTAATTGAGTCAGTGCAAATAGATTACAATTTACATATGCCTTTAGTGGGCTTTGATTAGAGTTCCTTTAAAACTGCTTTTACTATCATATCTCAAATAACAAAATTCACTGAACTGAATATATATTCTTTCTCTTCCTGTCACCCCTTTGTCCATATATCCCTGCTGCAGGTAGGGAAGGAGGGAAGGGGAAAGAAAGAGAAAGATTCTCTTACCTCTATGGGGAGGCCTTAATTTAGTTGATTTTGTTTAATTTAGTTGAATTGCTTCCAAATTACTTTACATACAAACACACACACACACATACACAAATCATTTATCTCAACGTTGGTACAGTATGTTGGTCACATTAACAAATATAAAGCAATTATATCCAATAAAATAGGTTTTTTTAAATTTTATTTTGTTTTTTTATTAATTTTTATAATTATAACATTTTCTTTGACAGTACATATGCATAGGTAAATTTTTTTTTTTACAACATTATCCCTTGTACTCCCATCTGTTCCGAATTTTTCCCCTCCTTCCCTCCACTCCCTCCCCTAGATGGCAGGCAGTCCCATACATATTAAATATCTTATAGTATATCCTAGGTACAATACATATATGCAGAACCGAATTTTGTTGTTGTTGTTGTTGCAAAGGAAGGATTGTATTTGCAAGGTAAAAATAATCTGGGAAGAGAAACAAAACAAAACAAAACAAAACAAAACAAACCAATGTTCACAGTTTACACTCATTTCCCAGTGTTCCTTTTCTGGATGTAGTTATTCTGTCCATCATTGATCAATTGGAATTGGATTAGCTCTTCTCTATGTTGAAGATATCCACTTCCATCAGAATACATCCTCATACAGTATCACTGTTGAAGTGTATAATGATCCCCTAGTTCTGCTTGTTTCACTCAGCATCAGTTGATGTAAGTCTCTCCAAGCCTCTCTGTATTCCTCCTGTTGGTCATTTCTTACAGAGCAACAATATTCCATAACCTTCATATACCATAATTTACCCAACCATTCTCCAATTGATGGACATCAATTCATTTTCCAGTTGTTAGCCATTATGAAAAGAACTGCCACAAACATTTTGGCACATACAGGTCCCTTTCCCTTCTTTAGTATTTCCTTGGGATATAAGCCCAGTAGTAGCACTGCTGGATCAAAGGGTATGCACAGTTTGATAACTTTTTGGGCATAGTTCCAAATTGCTCTCCAGAATGGTTGGATTCTTTCACAATTCCACCAGCAATGTATTAGTGTCCCAGTTTTCCCACCTCCCCTCCAACATTCATCATTATTTGTTCCTATCATCTTAGCCAATCTGACAGGTGTGTAGTGGTATCACAGAGTTGTCTTAATTTGCATTTCTCTGATCAATAGTGATTTGGAACACTTTCATATGAGTGGATATAATTTCAATTTCATCATCTGAAAATTGTCTGTTCATATCCTTAGACCATTTATCAATTGGAGAATGGCTTGATTTCTTATAAATTAAAGTCAATTCTCTGTATATTTTGGCAATGAGGCCTTTATCAGAACCTTTAACTGTAAAAATGTTTTCCCAATTTGTTACTTCCCTTCTAATCTTGTTTGCATTAGATTTGTTTGTGCAGAAACTTTTTAATTTGGTGTAATCAAAATTTTCTCTTTTGTGATCAATAATGGTCTCTAGTTCTCCCTTGGATACAAACTCCTTCCTCCTCCACAAGTCCGAGAGGTAAACCATCCCATGTTCCTCCAATTTATTTATGATTTCGTTCTTTATGCCTAAATCTTGGACCCATTTTGATCTAATGTTAGTATGTGGTGTTAAATGTGGGTCCATCAACTCTGAGATACCACTACACACCTGTCAGATTGGCTAAGGGACCTGTATGTGCCAGAATGTTTGTGGCAGTTCTTTTTGTAGTAGCTAGAAACTGGAAGATGAATGGATGTCCATGAATTGGAGAATAGTTGGGTAAATTATGGTATATGAATGTTATGGAATATTATTGCTCTGTAAGAAAGGACCAACAGGAGGAATACAGAGAGGATTGGAGAGACTTAAATCAACTGTTGCTGAGTGAAATGAGCAGAACCAGAAGATCACTATACACTTCAACAACAATACTGTATGAGGATGTATTCTGATGGAAGTGAAAATCTTCAACATAAAGAAGATCCAACTCACTTCCAGTTGATCAATGATGGACAGAAATAACTACACCCAGAGAAGGAACACTGGGAAGCGAATGTAAATTGTTAGCACTACTGTCTATCTACCCAGGTTACTTATACCTTCGGAAGCTAATAATTAATGTGCAACAAGAAAATGGTATTTACACACATATATTGTATCTAGGTTATATTGTAACACATGTAAAATGTATGGGATTACCTGCCATGGGGGGGGGAGTGGAGGGAGGGAGGGGATAATTTGGAAAAATGAATACAAGGGATAATATTATTTAAAAAATTACTCATGCATATATATTGTGAAAAAATTATAAATAAAAAAGTATTTCATCATATCATCTGCAAAAAAATAAAAAATAAAAAATAATAAATAAAAAAACCAACCAACCAACCAAACAAACAAAAAATTAAATGAATAAATAAATACATGTGGATCCATGCCTAGTTTCTGCCATACTAATTTCCAGTTTTCCCAGCAGTTTTTGTCAAATAATGAATTCTTATCCCAAAAGTTGGGATCTTTGGGTTTGTCAAACACTAGATTGCTATTTTTATTCACTGTCTTGCCCTGTGAACCTAACCTATTCCACTGATCAACTAGTCTATTTCTTAGCCAATACCAAATGATTTTGGTGACTGTTGCTTTATAATATAGTTCTAGATCAGGTACAGTTAGACCACCTTCATTTAATTTTTTTTTTCATTACTTCCCTTGAAATTCTCAACCTTTTGTTGTTCCATATGAATTCTGTTGTTATTTTTTTTAGGTCATTAAAATAGTTTCTTGGGAGTCTGATTGGTATAACACTAAATAAATAGATTACTTTAGGGAGTATTGTCATCTTAATTAGATTCGCTCGGCCTATCCAAGAGCACTCAATGTCTTTCCAATTATTTAAATCTGACTTTATTTTTGTGGCAAGTGTTTTGTAATTTTGCTCATATAATTCCTGACTTTCCTTTGGTAGATGTATTCCCAAATATTTTATACTATCGACCGTTATTTTTTTTTTTTCAAATTTTTTTTATTATATGTATATATATATATATATATATATATATATATATATATTTTATAATATTATCCCTTGTATTCATTTTTCCAAATTACCCCCCCTCCCTCTATTCCCTCCCCCCGACGACAGGCAATACCATATATTTTACATGTGTTACAATATAGTCTAGGTACAATACATGCGTGTGAATATCATTTTCTTGTTGCACAATAAACTTTAGATTCCAAAGGTACATGTAACCTGGGCAGACAGATATTAGTGCTAACAATTTACATTCACTTCCCAGTGTTTCTTCTCTGGGTGTAGCTACCTCTGTCCATCATTGATCAACTGGAAGTGAGTTGGATCTTCTTTATGTTGAAGATTTCCACTTCCATCAGAATACATCCCCATACAGTATTGTTGTTGAAGTGTACAGTGATCTTCTGGTTCTGCTCATTTCACTCAGCATCAGTTGATTTAAGTCTCTCCAGGCCTCTCTATATTCCTCCTGCTGGTCATTTCTTACCGAGCAATAATATTCCATAACCTTCATATACCACAATTTACCCAACCATTCTCCAACTGATGGACATCCATTCATCTTCCAGTTTCTAGCTACAACAAAAAGAGCTGCCACAAACATTTTGGCACATATATGTGTCTTTCCGCTCTTTAGTATTTCTTTGGGATATAATCCCAGTAGTAGCGCTGCTGGGTCAAAGGGTATGCACAGTTTGATAACTTTTTGAGCATAATTCCAGATTGCTCTCCAGAATGGCTGGATTCTTTCACAACTCCACCAGCAATGTATTATTGTCCCAATTTCCCCACATCCCCTCCAACATTTGTCATTATTTGTTCCTGTCATCTTAGCCAATCTGACAGGTGTGTAGTGGTATCTCAGAGTGGTCTTAATTTGCATTTCTCTGATCAGTAGTGATTTGGAACACTCTTTCATGTGAGTGGATATAGTTTCAATTTCTTCCTCTGAGAATTGTCTGTTCATATCCTTTGACCATTTATCAATTGGAGAATGGTTCGGTTTCTTATAAATTATGGTCAGTTCTCTATATATTTTGGAAATGAGACCTTTGTCAGAACCTTTGTTTTTAAAAATATTTTCCCAATTTGTTACTTCCCTTCTAATCTTGTTTGCATTAGTATTATTTGTACAGAAACTTTTTAGTTTGATGTAATCAAAATCTTCTATTTTGTGATCAATAATGATCTCTAGTTCTCCTCTGGTCATAAATTCCTTCCTCCTCCACAGGTCTGAGAGGTAGATTATCCTCTGTTCCTCTAATCTATTTATTATCTCCCTCTTTATGCCTAAATCATGGACCCATTTTGATCTTATCTTGGTATATGGTATTAAGTGTGGATCCATATCTAATTTCTGCCATACTAATTTCCAGTTTTCCCAACAGTTTTTTCCGAATAATGAATTTTTATCCCTAATCTTGGAATCTTTGGGTTTGTCAAAGATTAGATTGTTATAGATGTACCCTTTTTTGTCCTTTGTATCTAATCTGTTCCACTGATCTACCGGTCTATTTCGTAGCCAATACCAAATGGTTTTGGTGACTGCTGCTATATAATATAGCTTTAGATCAGGTACACTTAGACCACCTTCCTCTGAGTTTTTTTTCATTAGTTCCCTTGCAATTCTCGACCTTTTATTCTTCCATATGAATTTTGTTGTTATTTTTCTAGGTCATTGAAATAGTTTCTTGGGAGTCTGATTGGTATAGCACTAAATAAATAGATTAGTTTGGGGAGTATTGTCATCTTTATTATATTTGCTCGGCCTATCCAAGAGCATTGAATGTCTTTCCAATTATTTAAATCTGATTTTATTTTTGTGGCAAGTGTTTTGTAATTTTTCTCATATAATTCCTGACTTTTCTTTGGTAGATGGATTCCCAAATATTTTATACTCTCAACATTTGTTTGGAATGGAATTTCTCTTTGTATCTCTTGCTGTTGCATTTTGTTAGTGATATATAAAAATGCCGAGGATTTATGTGGATTTATTTTGCACCTATTGAGATAATCAAATGATTTCTGTTGACTTTGTAACCGATGTGGTCAATTATGTTAATAGTTTCCCTAATATTGAACCAGTTCTGCATTCTTGGTATAAATTCCACCTCATCATACTGTATTATGAAGGTGATAAATTGCTAATAGTTTATTTAAACTTTTCTCATCAATGTTAATTAGGGAAATTGGTCTATAATTTTTTTCTTTGTTTTGATTCTTTGTGGTTTAGGTATCAGCACTATATCTGTTTCATAAAAGGAATTTGGTAGAACTTCTTTTTTCCTATTTTTCCAAATAGTTTATATAGTACTGGAATTAATTGTTCTTTAAATGCATTCTCTTGCAATTACTTCTGGCCCTGGAAATTATTTGTTAGGGAGTACATTGATTGCTTGCTCAATTTGTTTTTCTAAAATGGGGTTATTTAAATATTTATGGGGTTATTTTATTTATATTTATTATAATGTTATTTAAATATTTATGGGATTATTTTAAATATTTCAATTCTTCTTCCGTTAATTTGTGCAGTTTATATTTTTGTAGATATTCATCCCTTTCACTTAGCTTGTCATTGTTATTGGCATTCAGTTAGGAAAATAGTACCTAATTATTGCTTTCATTTCCTCTTTATTCGTGTTGAATTCACCCTTTTCATTTTTGATATTGTTAATTTTGTTTTCTTTCTCTTTTAAGTCAAATTAACCAAAGTTTATCTATTTTAATGTTTTCTTCTCATAAAATTGCCTCAGCTATTCACAAACTTGCCCCCAAGAGAACAATTATATTTAAGAGAAACAGAACATTACACTTTACCCTTTGGGGTGCCTTACGGCACTTGGCAGCATGATGTAAGACCTTTCTATATTTTAGATTGTGTTTGACTACTTTCTATTTTAATCTCAAGCTCTAAAAATGGGAATAATAATTGCTAGCATTTTGGTTTGGAAGGGAGAGAAATGTGAAAAGATTGATTTTAGAATTTGTGTACAATGAATAAAGAGGAGGTCATCTGCCATAGTGGTTAGGGTTAGGTTTAAGTCCTAATTAATGGTACAAATGAGACTTGAGGGGAAAGTGATTTTTTTATGGGAAAAAGTTGAACAACAGTATTAGTGAAATTGAAAGGTCACTGAACTTGAAGTTGTCATAGGAGCCAGGTTTGAATCCTGATTCTGCCTGTTACCACTATCTCAACTGTGGTCAAATCACTTACACAGACTTCAATTTCCTTATTTGCAATATGAAGCAACCCTTTTAGGTTTAACTTTGGGATTCTATGAGTTTGCAAAAATATTTCTGAGTTAGCTTGGGAAAAAAAAAAACCCTAGTATCCACCTAAAATGAGGAGAGACCCTCTGAAATTTCACAAAGTACCTAACTGCCAAAAAAAGAGCTATGTGAAAATGCAGTATCCCTTTGAAATTAGTCTTTATGGCCTTTTAGCATACTGATGTCAAAGAAGACATTTTCCAGGGTTAGAATTAAAGGTTTTTCTGACTGAAGAAAAATTTCAATCTATACTCCTAAAATTTGGAAGAGAGGTCTGCTCAGAGATAGTTGAATCTGAATTTATGGCTGAAGCATGAGAGTCCTCCACAATAATATCCATGCCAAGTCACTAAATCCAAAGACCTCCAGTGGTAAGGAACTTATTTTTTGAGGCAGCCCATCCCACTAAAGTCACCTGTTTTTAGGATCTTGTTCCTGAGTATTAAGCTGAAATCTGCCTCTACAATTTTCATTTATTTGGTCCTAATATTACATTCAAGGTGAAAATTGAAAACAAATAATTCTTACATATGAGAAACCTTAAAATACTTGAATGCTATTGCTGTTCCACCTGAACATTTTCATAGAAGGAACTTTACGGAATTATGTTGGATCCCATGGGAAAGTTTTTTTTTTTTTAATAGGATTGGAATTCATTTTTAAAAAATTTTTTTAATTTTTAAGATTTGTTTTTTTATTTATAAATTTTTGACATTATATATGTTAGGATTATTAGGTGAGAACTCAGGTTGTCTGGACAGTGACAAGGTTGTCTGGACAATTACAAGGTGAGAACTCAGGATGACTTGATAGAAGGAGCAAGCTCATTGGCTGAAGTGGTTCTTCCCAGAAGCCCTTGCTTTATCCCACGCCCATTCTCTGGGAGGATAAAAGAGACAGCTTTGGGCCCAGAGAGCAGATCGGCCTGGAGAAGGATAAGAGCTGGAAGAGATTCAGAGCCAGGATTCAAGAAGAAGTCTCTGCATTACATCAGGCGTGACGGGGCTCTCTGCAGGAAGGGAAGTCACTTCTCTGGACAAGAGTTAACAGCAACTGCCTGGAGACAACGGTTCGCTACAAGAAGAAGAATCTGTCTGAAAGATTTGAGTAGACACAGCAGATCTCTTCCCAGAGAGCGATTCGGCAGCTTCTGGAGACGACAGCTCGCTACATTTGGCACCCAACGTGGGGCAAGGACTTTTGCTTATTTTGACAAGAGGAGCTAGACCAGACCTTTGCAATTTGGCGCCCGAACAGGGACAGACACGGTCCTGATTCCAGTGGAAAAGCCTCCCATCCAGATGTCAGTCTCTCTGACCCAGAACCGTGAGTAACAAGGAAACTTTGTTAAAGATTAAGTGAGTGTGCTAATAGATAAATAAGGAACTTGTTAAGGGCTAAATCAGCAATCTCTTATAGTGAAATGGGGCAAACACCTTCTGTTCAAGGAAAATGTTTAGAGAGCATCATCAAGGTTATGAAAAGCCAAGGATTGATTATAATTTTAGAGGAGATTACTGAACTTTTAAGAACTGTGAAGGTTATATGTCCTTCTTTTTCTCTGGAAAAAGAATTCGATCCAGATGAGTGGAAATTAGTAGGAGAGCAATTAGGTGAACACTACAATTGCCTTTGTGACATTTTACCCTTTGGTTCCAGACCAAACTCAGTTTCCAAAGATACAATTCATACCTACAATTTAATCCAAATGGCTTTAAAAATGTTATTCTAAAGGAAGAGATGAAGGAGCAAAATGGGGAGGTGTCAACTAAACTAGGTGAAAAGGATGAGTCAGATAACAATGACGTTAAATACAATTCTGAGCAACAGCAACAGGAGCACCTCCCATCTCCTCCCTCAATTAACCCTTCAAGGGTGGAGCAAGAAGGAGGAGAGGAAGAGGCAGAAACACAAACAGAATTGCCTGTGAAGCAGCCTAAGCCTATGACAAGATTAGAAAAAGCATTGGTTAAAGCTAAGAGAGAAGGACAGGATATAAGTGATTTTATACATGCATATCCTGTGATTGAAGAGATTGACTCTGTAGGTAAAAAAAGGAGAAGATATGCACCTTTAGATTTGAATAAAATTAAGGATTTGAAAAAAGGTTCTACCCTTTATGGGGCTACATCAGCTTATGTCAAAATGTTACTAGATGGTTTGTCTTATGAAGTCCTAACCCCGAATGATTGGAAATCCATAGCAAGGACATGTCTGGAACCTGGAGAAAATTTATTATGGCTTGCGGAATTTCATGAATTATGTAAAATTCAAGTCAGATGCAATTTGGAAATAGGAGTTAACACACAATTCACTTTTGAGCACTTAGCTGGTGAAGGTCAGTATGGAGAGAATTCGGAACAGATTAATTATACCATGACAATATATGAACAAATTGCTAAGGCTGCAATAAAAGCTTGGGGTGTCCTTCCTGGACAGAAAGATCGTGGAGAGGCTTTCACTAAAATACAGCAAGGTCCCAATGAACCTTTTGCAGATTTTGTGGGACGTTTGCAAACTGCTGTCAAAAGAACTATTGGAGAAAATTCAGCTACAGAAATAATGACCAGACATCTGGCTAAGGAAAATGCCAATGAGATTTGCAAAAGAATTATATGGGGATTAGACAAAGATGCTCCTTTAGAGGAGATCATAAGACGCTGTGCTACAGTGGGAACAAATGCTTTTTACACCCGGACAATGATGAATGTGGAAAGACAGGGTCCCTCCTGGCAAGGGCCTTCTAGAGAAACTCGGCGATGTTTTCAATGTGGAAAAATTGGACATCTAAGAGCTCAGTGTAGGTATGGAGATACAATGAGAAGACAGGGTGAGAGAAGACCTAAAACTCCATGTCCAAAATGTCACAAGGGCCTTCACTGGGCCTCTGAATGTAGATTGACCCAGGGAAATGACAGGTGGGGCCCAGCTTCAGCCCCCCAAGTGGGGCATGATGGCAGCCGAGGTTACATCCAGAGAATTTTAAGACATGATCAATCAGCCAAAAGGCAATCAGATGGAAGAAAGGGATTGAAATTAGGAAAAATAGAGTTGTGTGCAGTAGAGACTACCGAGATACTCCCTGGAGAAGTGAAATCTGTTCCTGTTGAGCCTATGGATCCTTTGCCTCCAGGCACAGTAGGCTTGACCATTTCACCTTCTGAGAGTGCCTACAAAACAGTGTCCATCCATACACTGATGTGGGAAACTGGAGAACATGTATCTAATATCCCAGTCACTAACACAGGCAGACAACGTGTGATTTATCAACCAGGAGAAGTAGTAGCATCAGGCTTATTGTTACGTACCCCTAATAAGCAACCTCGTGATAGTTGTCTAGATTTTGACTCCAATGAACAAAATCCAGGAATATATTGGACAGCAGCTGTGACAGCTGACCGACCTATGCTTACTATTTATATAAACGGAATACCATTTGAAGGATTGGTAGACACGGGTGCAGATCGTACAGTTATTAGAGGTGCCAATTGGCCCAGTCACTGGCCAAAGATTAAAGCAGACACCTATATGTCTGGGGTGGGAGGATCAATAGCAGCAGAAGTTAGTGCTAGGCCTTTGAGATGGGTATTTGAAGGAGAAACAGGAGCTTTTACTCCTTTTGTGGTTGAAAAAATCCCCATCAATCTGTGGGGAAGAGACATTTTACAGCAGATAGGATTACAAATAAGCACTTCGGCTTTTTAGGCAGGGCTGCTGTTGAAGGCCTACCTGCACTTTCACCAGTTCCTATTCAGTGGAAGACTGATTCACCAGTGTGGGTAGAACAGTGGCCCTTAAGAAGTGATAAAATCCAGGCCTTATTAGACATAGTGCAAGAACAACTTGACCAAGGACACTTGCGGCCTTTTCTAAGTCCTTGGAATTCCCCAGTATTTGTGGTGAAAAAGAAATCTGGAAAATGGAGGATGTTAACTGATCTAAGAAGAGTAAATGAACAGATGGAAACTATGGGAACTCTTCAGCCTGGACTTCCATCTCCTACTCAGTTGCCAAGAGAATGGCCTCTATGGGTTATAGACATTAAGGATTGTTTCTATTCTATCCCTCTAGATAAGGAGGATATGAAAAGATTTGCTTTTTCAGTGCCTAGTGTTAATTTGGCCGAGCCCTATAAAAGATATGAATGGACAGTTTTGCCACAGGGAATGAAAAACAGCCCTACTATGTGCCAAATGTATGTTGCTGCTGCTCTTGCTCCAGTAAGAAAAGTCTTTCCAAAAGTAATATTGTTACATTATATGGATGATATTTTGGGATGTGCACCTGAGGAACAAATGTTAGAAGCATGTCTACAAAAGACCATGGAAACATTAAAGTACTACAAACTGCATATAGCTACAGAAAAAATTCAAAGACATGCTCCTTTTCAATATTTAGGATATGAAGTATATCCTAAGACACTCACAGTACAAAAGCTTTCTTTAAGAACAGAGAAGTTGAACACCTTAAATGACTTTCAAAAATTAATAGGAGATATCCAATGGATGCGTTCAGTGTTAGGCTTAACTACCAATCAACTACAACCTCTATATGACATTTTAAGGGGAGACAGTGCTTTAAATTCACCACGCCAGCTTACAAAAGAAGCACAAGAGGCTTTGAGAGAAGTTGAACTGGCTTTATCCAATGTGGTTGAAAGAGTCACTCAAAAACCCTTGGAAATATCAGTTTTTGCTACAAAAGAGGCACCCACAGCAGTCCTTCATCAAGGAGACAGAGTTATTGAGTGGGTGAACCTCCCAGCACAACCAGAACAAAGCCTAACACCTTACCCAGTGCTTGTGGCTAGGATTTTATTAAAGGCTATTAAGAGAGTAACACAATTATCTGGAATAAGTCCTGAAAAAATATACACATTCTATACTAACGCACAAATTAATGTATGCTGTGAGACCATCCTAGAATGGCAAATTTTATTGGCCACCGCTCCAAATTTTGCACATGGGTCTCCATTAAAGATTACCCCGCTACTACATAATTGGCGATGGATTTTTGAAGAAAAGGTTTCTAAGGTTCCTCTTAAAGGACCAACAATCTTTACAGACGCCTCCAAAGAAAATATTTGTGCTGTACACTCTCATGATTTAACCATAAAGAGAGTAGTCAGGACTCCTTTTCAGTCCACTCAACAGAATGAATTATTTGCTATCATGCTAGCTCTCACTTATTACCCAGGAGACGTAAATATAATTACTGATTCAGCCTATTCAGTAGGTGTAGTACAAAGAATTGCCACAGCCCAAATAAAATTTGCAGCCTCCAATATTTATCAGCTCTTTAAGGAACTTCAAGAGCAAGTGAGAAAACATCCAGGCAAGATTTATATCTTGCATGTCCACTCACATAGTGGACTTCCAGGTCCCATTTTTGATGGAAATTCAAAGGCAGATAGCCTTCTAACCATGTTAGCCAGTAGTCCTTTATTTCAGGAAGCACAAGAATCTCATTCTAAATATCATCAGGCTGCTCGAGCTTTACGTTTACAATTTGGAATCACAAGAGAGGAAGCTAGGAGCATAGTAAAAAGCTGTACAGCTTGTCTTCCTTTCCATGCTCCTACACTCCCTCCAGGGAAGAATCCTCGTGGTTTGAGACCCAATGAAATCTGGCAAATGGATGTGACTCACTATAAATCTTTTGGTCGTCTATCTTTTATTCATGTCGTGGTAGACACCTTTTCAGGATTCACATTTGCAATGCCAGCAGCAAAAGAGACAGCCCGAGTGGTCACTGAATTCCTTATACAAGCATTTGCAATTATGGGTGTGCCACAAGCAATAAAAACAGACAATGGACCTGCATATACGTCCAAACATTTTACACACTTTTGTGCACAGTATAAGATTTTACATACCACGGGCATACCCTTTAATCCTCAAGGGCAGGCAATAGTAGAGAGAAGAAACAGAGATATTAAGACACTCCTCCAAAAACAAAAGAAAGGGGGAGCCACAGGTAACCCTAGAGAACTTCTAAATTTAGTTCTCTATACCATTAATTTTCTAATTTTTGACAAAGATGCACTGGCTCCGGCAGACAGGTTTTATAACCCACCAGAAGGGCAGTGTCCAGTGCGAGCAGCTCCACTGTCCTTAGATAATCGCCAGGTGATGTGGAGAGATCCAGAAAGTGGTGAATGGAAGGGACCAGATAGGTTAACTGCCTGGGGGAGAGGGTTTGCTTGTATTTCTTCAGCAGGAGAAGGAATCAGATGGGTGCCAACGAGTCGTATTCGCCTTGTCCATCAGAGAGAGACAGAAAAAGAGAAAGACCTCAAAATAAAGGAGAAGATCTAAGAAACATCTTACACTGAAAGAGCATGGCTAATAAAAAGACTGTTAAAGAACTTTAAAACCATCAGGAATCATTGGACTTCCTCACACAAGATGAGACTAATGGACAATGGACTTATGGACATTTATAAAATTTCAATTTATGATTATTTGATTATGTTATATACTTCTAGCATGTGTTATGTTACTATATTACTATGTGCTTATGTAATTTATGTAATTATCTGTAATACTTCCCATATTGATGGATTTATGTTTCAAGGTCATTTATGTAATTATCTGTAATACTTCCCATATTGATGGATTTATGTTTCAAGGTCATGACTGTCCTATGTTCTAAATCAAAAGAAAGGGGGAGATGTCAGGATTATTAAGTGAGAACTCAGGTTGTCTGGACAGTGACAAGGTGAGAATTCAGGTTGTCTGGACAATTACAAGGTGAGAATTCAGGATGACTTGATAGAAGGAGCAAGCTCATTGGCTGAAGTGGTTCTTCCCAGAAGCCCTTGCTTTATCCCACGCCCATTCTCTGGGAGGATAAAAGAGACAGCTTTGGGCCCAGAGAGCAGATCGGCCTGGAGAAGGATAAGAGCTGGAAGAGATTCAGAGCCAGGATTCAAGAAGAAGTCTCTGCATTACATCAGGCGTGACGGGGCTCTCTGCAGGAAGGGAAGTCACTTCTCTGGACAAGAGTTAACAGCAACTGCCTGGAGACAACGGTTCGCTACAAGAAGAAGAATCTGTCTGAAAGATTTGAGTAGACACAGCAGATCTCTTCCCAGAGAGCGATCCGGCAGCTTCTGGAGACGACAGCTCGCTACAATATATGCATGAGTAATTTTATAACATTATCCCTTGTATTCATTTTTCCAAATTATCCCCTCCCTCCCTCTACTCACTCCCCTTGATGACAGGCAATCCCATACATTTTACATGTGTTACAATATAACCTAGATACAATATATGTGTGTAAATACCATTTTCTTGTTGCACATTAAGTATTAGATTCCGAAGGTATAAGTAACCTGGGTAGATAGACAGTAGTGCTAACAATTTAAATTCACTTCCCAGTATTCCTTCTCTGGGTGTAGTTGTTTCTGTCCATCATTGATCAACTGGAAGTGAGTTGGATCTTCTTTATGTTGAAGATATCCACTTCCATCAGAATACATCTTCATACAACATTGAAGTGTACAGCGATCTTCTGGTTCTATTCATTTCACTCAGCATCAGTTGATGTAAGTCTCTCCAAGCCTCTCTGTATTCCTCCTTCTGGTCAATTCTTACAGAGCAATAATATTCTATAACCTTCATATACCATAATTTACCCAATCATTCTCCAATGGATGGACATCTATTCATCTTCCAGTTTCTAGCCACTATGAAAAGAACTGCCACAAGCATTTTGGCACATACAGGTCCCTTTCCCCTCCTCAGTATTTCTTTGGGATATAAGCAGCAATGCTGGATCAAAGGGTATGCACAGTTTGATAACTTTTGGGGCATAGTTCCAAATTGCTCTCCAGAATGGCTGGATTCTTTCACAATTCCACCAACAATGTATTAGTGTTCCAGTTTTCCCACATCCCCTCCAACATTCATCATTATTTGTTCCTATCATCTTAGCCAATCTGACAGGTGTGTAGTGGTATCTCAGAGTTGTCTTAATTTGCATTTCTCTGATCAGTAGTGATTTGGAACACTCTTTCATATGAGTGGATATAATTTCAATATCATCATCTGAGAATTGTATGTTCATATCTTTTCACCATTTATCAATTGGAGAATGGTTTGATTTCTTATAAATTAGGGTCAGTTCTCTATATATTTTGGAAATGAGGCCTTTATCTGAACATTTAACTGTAAAAATATTTTCCCAATTTGTTACTTCCCTTCTAATCTTGTTTGCATTAGTATTGTTTGTACAGAAACTTTTTAGTTTGATGTAATCAAAATCTTCTATTTTGTGATCAATAATGATCTCTAGTTCTCTGGTCATAAATTCCTTCCTCCTCCACAGTTCTGAGAGGTAGACTATTCTCTGTTCCTCTAATCTATTTATGATCTCATTCTTTATGCCTAAATCATGGACCCATTTTGATCTTATCTTGGTATATGGTGTTAAGTGTGGATCCATATCTAATTTCTGCCATACTAATTTCCAGTTTTCCCAACAGTTTTTTCCAAATAATGAATTTTTGTCCCTAATGTTGGTATCTTTGGGTTTGTCAAAGATTAGATTGCTATAGATGTACCCTTTTTATCCTTTGTATCTAATCTGTTCCACTGATCGACTGGTCTATTTCTTAGCCAATACCAAATGGTTTTGGTGACTGCTGCTATATATTATAGCTTTAGATCAGGTACACCTAGACTACCTTCATCTGACTTTTTTTTCATTAGTTCCCTTGCAATTCTCGACTTTTTATTCTTCCATATGAATTTTGTTGTTATTTTTTTCTAGGTCATTAAAATAGTTTCTTGGGGGTCTGATTGGTATAGCACTAAATAAATAGATTAGTTTAGGGAGTATTGTCATCTTAATTATATTCGCTCAGCCTATCCAAGAGCACTTGAATGTCTTTCCAATTACTTAAATCTGACTTTATTTTTGTGGCAAGTGTTTTGTAATTTTTCTCATATAATTCCTGACTATACTTTGGTAGATGGATTCCCAAATATTTTATAAACTCAACATTTGTTTGAAATGGAATTTCTCTTTGTATTTCTTGCTGTTGTATTTTGTTGGTGATGTATAAGAATGCTGAGGATTTATGTGGATTTATTTTGTATCCTGCGACTTTGCTAAAATTCTGAATTATTTCTAATAGCTTTTTAGCAGAGTCTTTGGGGTTCTCTAAGTATACCATCATGTCATCTGCGAAAAGTGATAGTTTGATTTCCTCATTTCCTACTCTAATTCCTTGAATCTCTTTCTCGGCTCTTATTGCTGAGGCTAGAGTTTCTAGTACTATATTGAATAGTAATGGTGATAGTGGGCAACCTTGTTTCACTCCTGATCTTACTGGGAAAGGTTGCAGTTTATTTTTATTGCATATTATGCTTACTGATGGTCATAAATATATGCTCCTGATTATTCTAAGGAATAGTCCATTTATTTCTATACTCTCAAGTGTTTTTAGTAGAAATGGATGTTGGATTTTATCAAATGCTTTTTCTGGAAAGTTTTTTTGAATGAGTGGATTATTTTGGTAGCCAAAAAATAAATAATGCTTTTGAAATATTTTTGGATAAGTGATTGAGGATGTTAGGTTTTTTTGTTTTTGTTTTTGTTTTTGTTTTTGTTTTTGTTTTTTTTGGAAAGCTTCACCATTGGGCTGATGTATATAAACTTCAATAAATTATTCATCTCATGTTAGCATTCTTACAAGGTGCTAAGTCACTGGAATGGATAGAGACAATAATCATCTAATTTAGCATGGTTCAGTATGACTGATCTGATCCTACAAGAAGATGTTATGGGCCAGAACTTGAAACAAGGTACTGAGTGGAATTGAGGAGACAATGGTTAAATCTAATTTAGCATTGATTGGTGTGTATTCAGTGGGCAGCATATAAGCAAGAAGCTCTCAGGACTTTAGAAGAACTTTGAGAGGACTTTGGGAGATTCAGAGTCAAGATTCATTCCAACTTCCAACTTGTGCTGGCTGGAGACATTGGGAAGACGAAAGACTGAACCTAGCTGGAGAGATTCGAAGGGAGTTCTTGGAACCAAGGAGAAAGATAGGCCTCTATTAAAGCTAACCAAGCCCAAGAAAAGATTCAGGACTTTGAAAGATACAATAAAGTATTTGGACTTTGATTCCTAGCTGCATTTGGGATTATTGAACTGAACTGAAATTAATGCTGCCTCCAGAAGCTCCCCAAGAAACCTGCTCCCAGAGAATGATTATAATTTAGAGAACACTGCAATCTCAGACAAAAAAATCTCCTTTCTTCTGATTAAAAAAAATAAATTAGCTATAATTGGTCAATATTTTGGTTCATTAACCTCTAGCAATAGCCTCTGGCAGGTTTTAGGATACCTCAAAGTTTGACCTTTTGTCTTCTAATTGCTCTCCTTACCCTTCTTATTCCTTCTAAGTGCTTTCCTAATTCTCTCATTCACTTCTCCTGAGCTATTCTTAGACATGACACTGGGTACTAAAATCCCACTGTCTATAAATTTACATTCTCAGCCTCTAAATATTGCCCCCTTTCAGTTCTGGACTCTCAACACTGAAAGTCCAGCTTCTGCAGCCACACTCAGCTCAGGATTCTAGGTCCTTCAAATTCAGACATTCTAAGTTCCAGCAGTCATCTGTGATCTAAAATCCTGGTTTCATTTTCCACTCCAAATTGGGACTTTTAAAATTTGAATCTTAATTCTTAGCCAAAAATTCTGTGTTTTAGGTTCTTTTTCACCTCCAAAGTTTCTCCTCAGAAGGTATGTGAAAACCCACATAATCAGGGTTTTGAGGACTTTCTAAAATCTGAAATTTTTTGTTAAGACAATCCCCTTCTATGACGTTTAGTTTGTGTCCCTTCAAATTTTTCAAAACCTATCACCTTGGGGCAGCTAGGTGATGCAGTGGATAAAGCACCAGCCCTGAATTCAGGAGGACCCGAGTTCAAATCTGGTCTCAGTTAACACTTCCTAGCTATGTGACCCTGGGCAAGTCACAACTCCAGCTTCAGGAAAAAAAAAATTAAAAAACAAAAAACAAAACAAAACAAAAAAACCTAACACCTTGTTTTCACTTGATGAAAAATAATCTACATTCATTTGCACTAATACTAATATATATTTCAATTTTTACTAAAGAGAGACCTGTTGTTATTTTGAGGGACTAGTCAAAAATAGGCAAATTTTTTCTTTTGTGGTTGAGGATGTGAAAAATAATTAAGCATTACTTCTTTATATTGTAAATTTTTTTTACCCTTATACCTGTAGGTTTGGAGTGCATTATTAGATCTTTTCTGCAATGGGGCCTTTCTTGTTTTCATACCCCATCTTCTATGAGTACTGCTACTGCTTTCATTTTTATCTCCATGGCAACTTCCAGGTCCAACACTCTGTGTGATCAATTTCTCCTACTCCTGAAAATGTCCATTCCTAAACCCATACATCTCCCCTTCTCTCTTCTTTAGGCCTTTCTGACCTTGCAGATTCTATAGCTTTATCTAGCTCATGATCCTGAATTAGAAATTTCCTTCAAGCTCATACTTTCAACATGCTATTAGCCATCTCCCCTGTCATATTCTCATTAAATTTCTTATTCAAAATCTGGACATTTATAGGTAGGACTTATATCCTAAAATGAAAATTCTGTATTTTCAGCTCCAGGATCCTTCCAACATATATCTTCAAAAGATCCTGGGAACAGCTCCAATATTCAGTGTTTTAAGGGGTTACCAAGAACTTGAATTTTTGGTTTTAAGGCCTCACCTTAACAGTTGACGGTTTAAAAAAATTTTTTATTGGATTATCATTACAATGCATGTAAAACTAACCAATACCCTGATTTTGAAGCATGTTTGAAGCTATGTCTTAGCTTTGAAAAGTCTCATTTTATTGTCAAAAATACAGTACATGCAATATCATGAATAATCGTATCAACAGCAACCTTCACGAAAGAAGGAACTGCAGGGAATTGAGTGTATGTCAGTGTGAAATTATTTGAGACTATCTTTTGATTAGCCACAAAATAGACAGTATTCTCACTCTGTTCTTCTCTCAGTGTATATATATATATATATATATATATATATATATATATATATATATATATATATATATATATATATATATATATATATATATATATTATATATGCATGTATATATATACATATATATATATATGTGTGTATGTATGTATTAAACAGAACTACACTATTGATCTAACACAAAAATATTTTTAAAATAACCTATAAATGACCAATATTCAGGACCATTAGCAATATATTTGTATATGTAAATACACATATATGTACATATATGTATATAGGTGTATATGATATATAATAAATTAAGATAAATACAATTTTTTCAGCTAAGACCCTCTCAGAACAGATGATTTATGTTCTCAGAAACCTCCAAGCTATCCAATATCTTCTAATGGATTTCTTTGCTCTGTTATCCTTTTTTCTTAGTGCTCTCTGACCTATCTCATTCTCTTCTCCATGACTTTTCTCCAAATTTACCATTTTATATGTCATAATCTCATTTCTTCTAACTTATTTCACTTTCTCTATTCTAAACCCAGTTCTGACACTGTAGCTTCTACAGTCACATTCAGCTGAGAATTCAGGATTCAAAATTTCTTTCAGGCTTAGTGTAGTTTATACGTATTTGTTGCTGTTGTTCAGTGGTTTCACTTGTGCCCAGACTCTTCATGACCCCCCTGGGGTTTTCCTATCAGTTTTTTAGTTTTCAAACCAATAAAGTGTTTTGCCATTCATTTCCTTCTTCACTTTAGTTCACAGATAAGGAAACCAAGGGAAACAGAATTAAGGGATCAGGAAAGTGATAAGTATCTGAAACCAAATTTGAACTCAAGATGTCTTTCTGATTCCAGTTCCTAATCTCTAGCTGTCCATATATATCTTGCACATTCTAGTACTTCAGTTTTACTTTCCAATCCAAATTAAAATATTCAAAAGTGGGACTTACCTTTTGGCTAAGGGATTCTATATTTTGAACTCTTCATAGATATCTTTTAATATTTTATTAAATGAAGAGTGAAAAAGGCCTTATGGAAAATTGCTCTCACAGACTTTATGTTTTTTAAATATTTAGGAAAGGCATGAAACAAGTGTGGGTTTAGAATTCTGTGAAAATGAGCTTAATGATTTTATAAATTGAGCATAATTACCAGATTTAAAAAGATGAGGGAAGAAAGAAGCATTTAGATAATCAAAATATTGAGAAGTACTTTAACAGAGCAAAGAAAGAGGCAGAAGAATCAGCAACAATGTAGAAGACAACTTTATACAGTTTATACCTGATGTCACTCTTTAGCACAGTGAAAATATTTGAGGTTGATGATAATTAGCCTCATATCAGGAAAATTTAAATTATGTTCAAGAGGAATACTGAAAAGTAAAGCATTTTGGATACATAGCCCTTAATAATGGCTAAAATGCTTTAGGCAATAAACTTTTGAAAACTAATTTATGTGAAATATATCATTACTAAAAGTTGCCAGGTAATTAATTTGATATTGTATATACATACCTGGGATATGTAAAAAGTACACCTAAAACACATTAAGAACAAGAGTAAACAAAAGTAAATATATTTTCTTCTTTTATCAGGCTCAGTAGATAGCATTTTGAGATATGAAAGCCATGAATGAAATAACTTGCTTAAATAAAAAGATTAGACTGGAGATAGTAAATACATTATTTTAGAAGTGATACACAGACAGTGAAGTCATTGTATTTTTAGATTTGGGGCACTGCCATATTGATTTAACATTATTGATAGATCAGTTTAAGCATTTTTAGATCATATCTTAGTTGACTTAAGAAAACTAAGAAACCTGGAGAAGTGTCCTTTGAAACAAGGTGTTAACTCAGTGGAATTGATGAGATAATGGTTCTCTAGTTCACATATATACTTAGTACTTAGCATGGTGATGTAATGGTTCTCTAATTCACACATATGCAGTATGCTGTAATGATCTAATTGTAATAGTAATTGTAATAGTAATTGTAATGAGAAAGACTGGAATAAAGACATTCCCTTTTTGACCAGCCCCATGGTGGCTCTCCTGCCTTCCTGACTTCTTCACTAAGACTAAGGACTAGGGCTGAGCCCAAGATCCTCCAGAAAGCTAGCTTGAACATTACATTGTGGCACCTGAACGTGGATGCAAGGACCTAAACTCAGCAGTTTGACTGACACAATTGTAAGTTAAGTGGAGAAGTCCCTGTGACCAGGAAATAGGGTGAGTAAACTAGTCACTTTCATTTTTTCAGCTGAAATGTGGCAAATACTAAGAAAAGATCCTTCCCCACCACAAAGGAAGTGTGTAAAATGCATAGTTAGGTTAATAAAGAAGCAAGGTTTGATGGTAATTTGGGAGCAGATCACTGAACTTTTAGAAATATTATAGTGCACATCTCCTTGGTTCTCTAAGGAAGAAAAATTAGAGCCAGATAAGTGGAAACTAGTGGAAGAATAACTAATTAAATATTACAATGATAATGGTTTCCTGAGGAAACATTATATATATATACAATATAATACAATTGGCTTTAAGGAATCCCACAAGTTTTAGAATAATGAAAAAGAAGAAAGAGCAGGAGGGAGATAGTACTAACAAAGCAGCTGAAAACCTTGAAGAATTGGACAAGAAAGGAGTTAAGTACAGTGCTGATGAAATTAAGGAGTGTGGTGCTTCTCAATCAGCACCACACAATCAGCAGCTTTGTCCACCCCCTATGACAGGATTACAAAAGGCATTAATTAAAGCTAAAAATGAAGGACAGGATACCATTGATTTGAGAATAGAAGCATACCCTGTGATTGAAGAGTTTTACTCTTTGGGTCAAGAAAAAAGAAAATACACTCTTTAATTTGGAAATTATCAAAGATATGAAAAAGCCTTGCACTCTTTATGGGTCTACATTTTCTTATATTAAGATGCTATTAGAGAATTTGGATTGAAATTTTAACCCCTAATGATTAGAAATCTATAACAAGGACATGTTTAGAACCTGAACAAAACTTGTGGCTTTCTGAGTATAGTGAACTCTGTACAATACAAGTCCCCCAAAATAGGCAATCTGCAGTTAATATACCTCTGACCAATTAACAGGTGTAAGTCATTATGCAGACACTTTAGTGCAGATTAATTACCCTTTGACAGCATATGAACAAATTGCTTCTGCTGTTACCAAAGCATGGGGCACCCTCCCAAGAAGACAAGATAAAGGGGAAAGCTTCACGAAAATAGCACAAGGTCCAAATGAACCATTTGCTGATTTCGTGGGACATCTGCAGACAGCTGTCATACAAACTCTTGGTGAAAATGCAGCAATAGAAATTATGATAAAACAACTTTCTAAAAAAATACTAATGAGGTTTGTAGAAGAATTATACTAGGACTACACAAGAATGAGATCATACGATGCTGTGCCACAGTGGGCACAAACATCTTTTATAACCAGGCTATGATGTAGACTTCTCAAGATCTGAACATGAGAAGACAGGGTCCCTTTTGGCAAGGGACTTCCAGAGAGACTCACCAATGCTTTCAATGTGGTAAAGCTCAATGTTGGCAGAGCAGACAGAGTGGAAGAACAAAACCCAAAACCTTATGTCCAAAATGCAACAGAGGCTGCCACTGGGCATCAGAATGTAAAATGACTCAGGAGCCCCAGACAAAAAACACTTGTGGCATGATGGCAGCTGATGTTACACCCAGAGAGTCTTTAGAAGTTCAGTACTCCAACCTGATCATGGGTAAGAAGCAATCTGATAGGAGAAAGGGATTACAATTGGGGATAATAGAGTTATATGTAGCTGAGACTACTGAGATATCCCCTGAAGAGGTGAAATCTGTCCCTGTCTGACCTATGGGTTCTTTGCCTCCAGGCACCATAGGCTTGACCATTTATTTTACCTCCTGAGAGTTCTTATAAAACAGTGTTCATCCATACACTGATGTGGGAAACTGGGGAATATGTAGATAATACCCTAGTCACTAATACAGGTAGACAATATATGACTTATCAACCAGGAGAAGTAGTAGCATCAGGTTTACTGATACATACTCCTAATAGGCAATTTGGTAATATCTGCCCAGATTTTGACTCCCTATAACAGAATCCAGGAATATTCTGGATTTTAGCTGTTACAGCTGACTATGCTCACTATCTATGGAAATGGCACTCCACTGGAAGGGTTGGTAGACACGGGTGCAGATTGTACAGTCATTAGAGATGCCAATTGGCCCAGTCACTGGCCAAAGATTAAGGCAGACATGTTTGGCATAGGAAGATCTATAGCAGCTGAAATTAGTGCTAACCCTTTGAGATGGATATTTGAAGGTGAAACAGGCGTTTTTACTCCTTTTGTAGTAGAAAAAATCCCCATCAACCTGTGGAGAAGAGATATCTTGCAACAGTTAAGATTATAATTGAGTACTTCAGCTTTTTAAGCAGGACTGCTGTTGAAGCTCTGCCTGCACTCTCACCTGTTCCCATTCAAAGGAAAACTGATACACCTGTGTGACTAGAACAGTGGCCCTTACCTAGTAAAAAAATTCAGGTTTTTATTAGATATAGTACAGGAGCAACTTAACCAAGGACACTTCACTAAGTCTTGGAATTCCCCTGTATTTGTTATAAAAAAGAAATCTGGAAAATGAAGCATATTGACTGATTTAAGAAAGATAAATGAACAGATGGAAACTATGGGAACTCTTCAGCCTGGACTTCCATCTCCTACTCAATTGCCTAGAGAATGGCCTCTTTGGGTTACAGATATTAAGGATTGTTTCTATTCTATTCCTTTTGATAAAGAGCATATGAAAAATTTTTCCCAGCATTAATTTATCTGAGCCTTATAAAAGATATGAATGGACAGTTTTGCCACAGGGAAAGAAAAATAGCCCTACTATATGTCAAATGTATGTGGCTGCTGCTCTTTCTCCAGTAAGAAAAAACATTGCCAAAATTTATGTTGTTATATTACATGGATAATATTGAAGGGTGTGCATCTGAGGAGCAAATGTTAGAAGCATGTCTACAAAACACCATAGAAACACTACAAATTGCACATAGCTCCAGAAAAATTTCAAAGAAACACTCTTTTTCAATATTTAGAATATGAAGTGCTTCCTAAGGTGCTTTCTTTAAGAATAGAGAATTTGAACACCTTAAATGACTTTCAAAAATTGATAGGAGATATCCAATGGATATATCCTGTGTTAGGCTTAAATACCTATCAATTACAACCATTATATGACATTTTAAGGGGAGACACTGCTTTAAACTCACTATGCCAGCTAATAAAAGAAACTAAAGAGGCTTTGAGAGAGGTTGAACTGGCTTTAGCCAACGTAGTTGAGTTACTCAAAAACCCTTGGAAATATCAGTTTTTGGTACAAAGAAGGCACCCCCAGCAGTCCTTCATCAAGGAGACAGTGTGATAGAGTGGGTGAACCTCCCAGCACAACTAGAACAGAGCCTTACTCCTTATCCAGTGCTTGTGGCTAGAATTTTGTTAAAGGCCATTAAGTGAGCAGTACAATTATCTGGGATAAGACCTGACAAGATCTTTTATACCAATGCACAAATTAATGTATGCTGTGAAACCATCCCAGAGTGGCAAATTTTATTGGCCATGGCTCTAAATTTTACACACAGGTCTTCATTAACAATAACCCAGTTATTACATAATTGGCAATGGATTTTTGAAGAAAAGGCTTCTAAAGTTATTCTTGAAGGACCAACTATCTTTACAGATGCATCGAAACATGACATTTGTGTTGTATACTCTCATGACTTAACTATAAAGACAATAGTTAGAACTCCTTTTCAGCAGAATGAATTGTATGCAATCATGCTAGCTCTGAATTTTTATCCAGGAGATGTAAATATAATATCTGATTCAGCTTATTCAGTAGGTGTGGTACAAAGAATTGGCACAGCCCAAATAAAATTTGTAGCTTCTAATACATATCAGCTCTCCAAGGAACTTCAAGAGCAAGTGAGAAAGAATTCAGGTAAGATTTTTATCTTCATGTGCTCTCTCATAGTGGACTTCCAGGTTCTATTTTTTAATGGAAGTTCAAAGGCAGATAGTCTTGTAAGCATGTTAGCCAATACTCCTTTATTCCAGGCAGTCCAGGAATCTCATTCTAAATATCCTGCTTGAGCTATACTTTTGCAATTTGGGATAAGGAAGCTAGGAGCATAGTAAAAACCTGTGCAGCTTGTCTTTCTTTCTACACTCCTATACTCCCTTCAGGGAAAAACTTTTATGGTTTAAGATCTAATAAAATTTGACAATCGAATGTGACCCATTATAAATCTTTTGGTCGTCTGTCTTTTATACATGTTGTAGTAGACAATTTTTCAGGATTTATTTTTGCAATACCATCAGCAAAAGAGATAGCCTGAGTTGTCACTGAATTCCTTATGCAAGCTTTTGCAATCATGGGTGTGCCACAAGCAATAAAAACAGACAATGGACCTGCATATACATCTAAACATTTTACACACTTTTGTGCACAGTATAAGATTTTACATACCACGGGCATACCCTTTAATCCTCAAGGGCAGGCAATAGTAGAGAGAAGAAACAGAGATATTAAGACACTCCTCCAAAAACAAAAGAAAGGGAGAGCCACAGGTAATTCTAGAGAACTTTTAAATTTAGCTCTTTACACCATTAATTTTTTGATTTTTGAATAAAGATGCACTTGCTCCAGTAGACAGGTTTTATAACCTACTGGAAGGGCTGTATCCACTGCTAGCAGCTCCACTATTTTTAGATAATTGCTAGGTAATGTGGAGAGATCCAGAAAGTGGTGAATGGAAAGGACTAGATAGGTTAACTGCTTGGGAGAGAGGATTTGCTTGTATTTCTACAGACGGAGAAGGAATCAGATGGTTGCCAATGAGCCATATTCACCTTGTCCAAATGGAAAGAGACAGAAAAAGAGAAGACCTTCAAAACAAAGGAGAAGACCCAAGAAATATCTGGTGGTTCCATCTCTGACTACAAGTACCACTGAAAAAGCATGGTGGTTAACCCTATGAGTATGGCAATTGACTCATGAACATCAAAAATTGTTAATGAGATTATTACAAGACTTCAAAATCTGCAGGAATCATTGGATTCCCTGACACATGAAGTGATGGACAATTGGTTTTGGACTATCTCTTGGGTGCTAAAGGAGGTGTATGTGTGAATGTATTTATATACCCTCCTAAGGACTTATGGACATATATAATTCCTCATGTTGATTCATGTTGTTTGTTACATCACTAGTAGTCTGTATTATATTAGTATGTGCCTGTGTAATACCTCCAATGTTGATGGATTTATGTATACCTGTTTCAAGTAAGACCCTTGAGGCTAGCGGAAACCTGCTATATCTACTTTTGTGTTCTCACCTTCCTGAGAATCAGGGAGGGCATGACCGCCTGTGTTCTAAAACAAAAGTAATAGGGAGATGTAGAGGACCAAACTCTGAAGAAGTATGCTTGAAACAAAGTGTTAACTCACTGGAATTGATGAGATAATGGTTCTCTAGTTCACATATATACTTAGTACTTAGTATGGTGATGTAATGGTTCTGTAGTTCACACATATTCAGTATGCTGTAATGATGTAATTGCAATAGGGTATTTAAGGACTAAGACTGGAAAAGAGACATTCCCTTTTTAACCAGCCTGGTGGTGGCTGTCTTACCTTCTCCACTAAGACCAAGGACTCAGGATGATCCCAAAGTCCTCCAGAAAGCTAGCCTGAACATTACAAGCCAATAAATGCACACATTTTGCTTTGTTATTATTAAATCTGCTTTTCAGATGGTGAACCAAAAAAAGTCATATGATATAGATGTTAGCTTGTTTCAAACTATAAAAATGTGGTGTTTTTTTTTTAAGAATTACAATTCCCTAGTTTATATTTGAAAAAGAAAAAATTCCTACCATTTATTTTGCTTATATTTGTCTTTAGAATTCCACAAGCTTATACATTTTTAAAAGACAGTGTTCATTGTTACACATTGTCCAACAAGTTTGATAGCTGTTTTACTTAACAAACTTATAAATTACTACTAGTTTATTTTAACTTAATTGGTATGCAATAATAAAAACAATATGCAAAATATTTTGTTATTTATTATTTTGTTTTTCCCCAGTTACAGGTACAGCAATTTTTAACATTTGTTTTTAAAATTTTTAGTTCCAAATTCTTTCCCTTCCTCTCCCCCTCATTGAAAAGACACATGTGAAGTCATGCAAAACATTTCTGTAAAAGTCATGTTGTGAAAGAAAACAGAGACATCCTTTAATTCCCCAATAACCTTATGGAAAATAAAGTTTAAAAAGTATTCCTAAATCTATATTCAGACACAATCAATTCATTCTCTGGGTATAGATAATAATTTTCATTATAAATCCTTCAGAGTTGTCATGAATCAGCAATATAGCTGAGAATAGTCAAGTCATTCACAGCTTATTATCTTACAATATTGCTCTTATTTATTTTGTACACAGTACACAATTTACCTTGCATGAGTTCATGGAAGTCTTTCCAAGTTTTTCTGAGAGCATTATGCTCATCATTTCCTATGGTACAAAAGTATTCTGTCATAATCACATACCATAATTTATTCAATCATTCCCCAATTGATAGGTATTCCCTCAATTTCGAATTCTTTATCCTGAGAAAAGAACTGATATAAATATTTTTGTACATATAGGTCCTTTTCCTTTTTTAAAAATCTCTTGGGATATATGCCTAGAAGTGGTATTGTTAGCTTAAAGGGTATGTATGGTTTTATAACCCTTTGGTCACAGTTCCAAATTGCTCTATAAAATGGTTGAATCAGTTGACAATTTCATCAACAATGCATTAATGTCTCATTTTTCTGTCATTCCATCCAATATTCGTCATATTCCTTGTTTTGTCCCATTAGCCAATCTGATAGGTATTAGGAAGGATCTGTAACACAATTCATTGAAAAATGAAACTTGTGGAATGGAAAAAGAATGCAATGAACAAAAAATTGAATTAGCCAAATACAAAAGGAGCTAAAAAAGGTAACTGAAGAAAATAATACACTAAAAATTAAAATTGAACAAATGGAAGTGAATCAGTCAAACAAAAACAAACAAAACAAAACAAAAAAAAAAAGGAAAACTAGTAAATATGAAATATCTCCTAGGAAAAAACAACTGACTTGGAAAATAGATCTAGGAGACATGATCTAAGGATTATTGGACTTCCTGAAAGCCATGATAAAAAAAAAAAAAAAAGAACCTAGACATTATGTTTCAGGAAATCATAAAAAACCCTGCCCTGACATTTTAGAATCAGAAGGTAAAATAGCCATTGGAAGAATTCACTGAAAGAGACCCCAAAATTAAATCCTCAAGGAATATCGTGGCTAAATTTCAGAACTATCACACTAAGAAAAAGATATTGTAAGCAGGCAGAAAGAAATGATTTAAATATTGTGGAGCCAAAAGTAGGACTACCCAGAACCTAGCAGCTTCCACCTTAAAGGATTGAAGAGCCTGGAATCTGATATTCTGAAAGGCAAAGGAACTTGGGTTACCACCAAGAATAAACTCTCCAGCTAAAGTGAACATTATCTTTCAGGGAAGAAGATGGACATTCAATGATATAGGTGAATTTCACCTATTTCTAATGAAAAGACCAGAACCAAACAAAAAATTTGATCTCCAAACATAGAACTTGACAGAACCATACAAAGGTAAAAAGAAAAGCACTATTGAAAGCTATATTTTGTTATGGGTATACTGAGAGAATGTGGGTATAATTTGATTTTATTATGATAATATGAAAAAGAAACTTGAGGTGGAAAGGGGATCATTCTGGGAAAAAAGGGAAAAGGATGCAAAATAAGGGAAATTAGACCTCACAAAGAGGCAAAGGAAAACCTATTATAATTAAAGGAAAGAATGGAGGGGGATGAACATTGTATGAAACTTACTTTCATCCAATTTGCTTCTAAGAGAGTATATCAGACATATTTGGTTTCACAGAGAAACTTGTCACTTTATAGGGAAGTGAGAGGGAAAGGGGGAAAGAACAGGAAAGACTAATAGAAGGGAAAACAGAAGTATTAGGGAATAGGAGTAAGAAGGGAGTGGGCTCTAAAAGGGGAGGACTATTTAAGGGAGGAGGTCATCAAAAGCAAAATACTGGGGAGGAGGGAAGAGGGAAAGAAAAGGGAAGAGAAAAGCATAACCTAGAGTAAATAAGATGATAGGAAATATGGAATTAGTTATTTTAACTGTAAATGTGAATGAGATGCAATCTCCCATAAAATGGAAGCAGATAGCAGATTGGATTAAAAGCCAGAATCCTATAATATGTTGTTTACAAGAAACATATTTAAACCATAGTGATACATACAAAGTGAAGGTAAAAGGTTGGAGCAGAATTTCAGGTGAAGTAAAAAAAGCAAGGGTAGCCATCCTTATTTCAGATCAACTAAAAGCAAAAATTGATCTAATTAAAAAAGATAAGGAAGGAAACTATATCTTGCTGAAGGGTAGCATAGACAATGAAGCAATATCAATACTAAATATATATGCATATATATATATCATCCAAATTCCTAAGTTAAGAGAGATGCAAGAAGAAGTAGACAGTAAAACTATGCTAGCGGGGATCTCAATCTTGCTCTGTCAGAACTAGATAAATCTAATCACAAAATAAATAAGAAGTTAAAGAGGTAAATAGAATACTAGAAAAGTTAGGTATGATACAACTTTGGAAAAAATTTAATGGAGTCAGAACTTATACAAAATTGACCATGTGTTAGGGCACAAAAACCTCAAAATCAAATGCAGTAAATGCATTTTTTCCAGATCATGACTCAATAAAAATCATGTGCAACATAAGGCCAGGAAAAAATAGACCAAGGGTAAATTGTAAATTAAATAATCAAATCCTAATGAATGAATGGATAAAACAGCAAATCATAGGCATACTCAATGATTTCATTCAAGAGGATGACAATAATGAGACAACAGACTAAAATATGGGGGAAGTAGTCAAAGTGGAAATAAGGAGAAATTTTATATCTCTAGATGTTTACTTGTATAAAATAGAAAAAGAGAAGATCAATTAAATGGGCTAACAACTAAAAAGCTAGAAAAAAGAACAAATTTTGAAAACCCTCAATTAAATAACAAATTTGAAATTCTGAAAATAAAAGGGGAGATTAATTAAACTGAAAATAAGAAAACTATTGAATTAATAAATAAAACTAAAAGTTGGTTTTATAAAAAAAACCCCAACAAAATAACCTTTAGTTAATTTGAATAGAAAAAGGAAAGAAGAAAATCAAACTGTTATTCTCAAGACTGAAAAGGGAGAACTTTCTACCAACTTAAGAGGAAATTAGAGCAATAATTAGGAGATATTTTGCCCAACTATATGCCAATAAATTTGATAATCTAAATGAAATGGAGGAATATTTATGAAAATATAGATTGCTCAGGTTAACAGAAGAGGAAATAAATTATTTAAATAGTCTCATTTTAGAAAAAGAAATAGAACAAGCTATTAATCAATTCCCTAAGAAAAAAATGCCCAGAATCAGAATTTATACGTGAATTCTACCAAACATTCAAAGAAAAATTAATTCCAATACTATGAAAATTATTTGAAAAAATAGAAAAAGAATGAGTCCTACCAAATTCCTTTTATGACACAGATATGCTGCTGATAGCTAAACTAGAGAAAGAATGTTATAGACCAATTTCCCTAATGAATATTGATGCAAAAATCATAAATTAAAAATATTAGCAATGAGATTACAGAAAGTCATCCCCAAGATAATGTAACATGGCCATGTAGAATTTATATCAGGAATGCAGGGCTGCTTCAATGTTCAGAAAACTATCAGCATAATTAACTATACCCATAACCAAACTAACAAAAATCAAATGATTATCTCAATAGATGTAGAAAAAGCATTTGATAAAATCCAGCAACCATTTCTATTAAAAACACTAGAGACTATTGGAATAAATGGTCTTTTCTTTAAAATTATTAGTAACATTATTAGTAAAACATTAGTAACAGCAAGAATCATATATAATGAGGACAAACTAGAATCATTCCGAATAAGATCAGGAGTGAAACAAGGCTGCCAATTAACATCATTAGTATTCAATATTGTATTACAAATTTTAGCTTTGACAATAAGAGAAGAAAAAGAGATTAAAGGAGTAGGTCCAGAGGAAACCAAATTATCTCTCTTTGCAGACAGCTGCTTGAGCTCCATGTTTTCTCTCAGGACTTACTTCATGACAAGCCTCGGAATTAATGCTTGACCGGAAAAGAAACCCACAAATAATCACCAACAGAAGACATCCTTGAAATTCGCCAGAGAAGGTCTGTGTTTGCTCGGGGGAGGGTCGAACAGACTGGGCGCAGATTGAGGGCAGGCAAGCTAGAGCAAGACAGGCAGCTCACACAGCTCAGACCTGAGGGGGGAGGGGTAAAATCTCTGCAGTTTCTGCAAAAAGACTTTTACCCCAGTGTGGATATGCCATCTTGGCAGCAAGCCAGGAGCAGCAGAAAAGGTGTAAACACCAGAGATGAAGATTAAAACCCCAGAAAGCTAGCATCTCTCGGAACCCGGCCACCCCCAACCCCCACCTGGAGTGACTCCGAGTTCTCATTGCCTCAGAGGGAAGACTCAGTGCAGCCATTGGTGTCCTGTTAGTGGCTCTCTGATGCCCTACCCCAAGTCTGTAGAGGAAGCCCATTAACACCATCCAGCACCATCCCCCCCCCCCAAAACAGACCAATTGTTTCTCTTGTCAATTTGTTTTCTTCATTCTGCTCTTGACAAAATGAACAAAAAATTCAAAAGGGCTCTAACCATTGACAGCTTCTGTATGGAGAGAGAGCAGACTTCAAATACTGAGGAGACTAAAAACAGATTGTCCCCAGAGGAACCCCCTAAGGGAGATATGATCTGCTCCTTAATACAAAAGAATCTCATAGAGGAAATCAAAAAGGCTCTCACAAGAGAGCTAGAAGAGAAATTGGAAAAGGAAAGGGAAGCTTGGAAAGAGAGCCTGGAGAAGTTATTCAGAATGGATAAAGAGATCAAATTATTGAGAAACAAAATTAGTGAATTGGAAAAGGTAAACAACTCTAAGGAAAACAGGATTAGTGAGCTGGATAAAGAAATGAACTCTCTAAAAAATAAATTGGATAAAATGGAAAAAAATTCCATAGAAGAAAAAAAACTCACTTAAAAACACAATTGGACAATTACAAAAAGATATAAAAAAAGTAAGTGAAGAAAATACATCATTGAAAATTAGACTCCAACAAGTAGAAATGAATGACTCAAGGAGAAACCAAGAAGTAGTCAAGCAAAACCAGAGAAATGAAACAATTGAAAAGAATGTCAAGTACCTTATTAGAAAGACAACAGACCTGGAAAACAGATCTAGGAGAGACAATTTGAGAATAATTGGACTCCTTGAAAAATGTGAGCAAAAAATGAGCCTGGACACTATTTTTGAGGAAATTATCAAAGAGAACTGCCCAGACGTTTTGGAAACCCTAGAGGGTAATATAGACATTGAAAAAATTCATTGATCACCTACTGAAAGGGACCCTGAAATGAAAACGCCAAGAAATATAGTGGCCAAGTTCAAGAACCATCAGAAAAAGGAAAAAATACTGGAAGCTGCTAGAAAAAAGCAATTCGGATATGGAGGAGCCACAATAAGGATAACCCAGGATCTAGCAGCGTCCACATTAAAAGAAAGAAGGGCCTAGAACATGATATTCTGAAAGGCTAAGGAACTTGGTATGCAGCCAAGAATAAGTTACCCAGCAAAAATGAGCATCATTTTCCAGGGAAGAAGATAGACATTTAACGAAATAAATGAATTCCATCTATTCTTGATGAAAAAACCAGACCTACATAAATGGTTTGATCTTCAAATATGGAACTCAAGAGATTTCTAAAAAGGTAAAAAGAAATCTTGAGAACTATACTTCTGCCATAAAATATGTAAAGAACATATGTATAATTTGTCCTAGAAACTAGAGGTGGAAAGGAAATTATATCATAAAAAAGTGTAAAGTGGTGGTACTACATCTCATGAAGAGGCAAAGGTAACCTATTATATCTGAGAGAAAGAAAGGAGGGAGATGAACATAGTGTGTCTCAATAGACATATTTGATTTATGATGAAACTTCTTCCACTTCATTGAAAAGTGAAAGGGAAGGAGTAAGCTAAGGGGAAGGGAACACAGAAATTGTGAGGAAAAGGGGTAAAATAAAGGAAGGAACTTTAAGGTGGGGGAGGGATACTAGAAAGGGAGGGCTGTGAAAAGCAAATAATGTTCACAAGTTTAATACTGGGTAGGGGGGTAAGAGGGAAGGAAAGGGGAAAAGCATAAGCAGGGGTTAATAGGATGGCAAGCAATATAGAATTAGTCCTTTCTAACCATAAATGTGAATGGGGCAAACTGCCTCATAAAGAGGAAGCAGTTAGCAGACTGGATTAAAAGTCAGAATCCTACTATATGTTGTTTACAGGAAACACACCTGAAACAGGGTGATACATTCAAACTAAAAGTAAAAGGGTGGAGCAGAATCTACTATGCTTCAGGCAAAGCCAAAAAAGCAGGGGTAGCCATCCTCATCTCAGATCAAGCAAAAACAAAAACTGATCTAATTAAAAGAAATAAGGAAGGGCATTATATCCTGCTAAAGGGTAGCATCAATAATGAAGCAGTATCAATATTAAACATATATGCACCAAGTGGTGCAGCATCTAAATTCTTAAAAGAGAAATTAAGAGAGCTGCAAGAGGAAATAGATAGCAAAACTATAATAGCGGGAGATCTCAACCTTGCACTCTCAGAATTAGATAAATCAAACCATAAAATAAATAAGAAAGAAGTCAAAGAGGTAAATAGAACACTAGGAAAGTTTGATATGATAGATCTTTGGTGAAAGCTAAATGGAGACAGAAAGGAGTATAGTTTCTTCTCAGCAGTTCATGGAACCTATACAAAAATTGAGCATATACTAGGGCATAAAAACCTCAAAATCAAATGCAGTAAGGCAGAAATAGTAAATGCATCCTTTTCCGACCACAATGCAATCAAAATTACATTTAACAAAAATTCAGGGGAAAATAGACCAAAAATTAATTGGAAACTAAATAATCTTATACTAAAGAATGATTGGGTAAAACAGCAAATCATAGATATAATTAATAACTTCACCCAAGAAAATGACAATAATGAGACATCATACCAAAATGTGTGGGATACAGCCAAAGCAGTAATAAGGGGAAGTTTTATATCTCTAGAGGCCTACTTGCATAAAATAGAGAAAGAGAGGGCCAACGAATTGGGCTTCCAACTAAAATTACTAGAAAAAGGAACAAATTAAAAATCCCCAGACAAACACAAAACGTGAAATTCAAAAAATAAAAGGTTAGATTAATAAAATTGAAAGTAAAAAAATTTTTTTGAATTAATTAATAAAACTAAGAGTTTCTTCTATGAAAAAACCACAAAATAGACAAACCCTTAGTAAACCTGATTAAAAAAAGGAAAGAGAAAAAGCAAATTGTTAGTCTTGAAAATGAAAAGGGAGAACTCACCACTAATGAAGAGGAAATTAGAATAATAGTTAGGAGCTACTTTGCTCAACTTTATGCCGATAAATTTGATAACTTAAATGAAATGGAAGAATACCTTCAAAAATATAGCTTGCCCAGATTAACAGAGGAAGAAGTAAGTAGTCTAAATAGTCCCATCTCAGAAAAAAGAAATAGAACAAACTATTAACCAACTCCCCAAGAAAAAATCCCCAGGACCAGATGGATTTACATGTGAATTCTACCAAACATTTAAAGAACAACTAACTCCAATGCTATGTAAACTATTTGAAAAAATAGGGATTGAAGGAGTCCTACCAAATTCCTTTCATGACACAGACATGGTACTGATACCTAAACCAGGTAGATCGAAAACTGAGAAAGAAAACTATAGACCAATTCCCTTAATGAATATTGATGCTAAAATCTTAAATAAGATATTAGCAAATAGACTTCAGAAAATCATCCCCAGGATAATACATTATGACCAAGTGGGATTTATACCAGAAATGCAGGGCTGGTTTAATATTAGGAAAACTATTAGTATAATTGACCATATTAATAATCAAATTAATAAAAACCATATGATCATCTCAATAGATGAAGAAAAATCATTTGATAAAATCCAACATCCATTCCTACTAAAAACACTTGAGAGTATAGGAATAAATGGACTATTCCTTAAAATAATAACAAGCATATATTTAAAACCTTCAGTAAACATCATATGTAATGGCGATAAACTGGAACCTTTCCCTGTAAGATCAGGAGTGAAACAAGGTTGCCAACTATCACCATTACTATTCAATATAGTACTAGAAACTCTAGCCTCAGCAATAAGAGACACCAAAAAAAAATTCAAGGAATTAGAGTGGGAAATGAGGAACTCAAATTATCACTCTTTGCAGATGACATGATGGTATACTTAGAGAACCCCAAAGACTCTGCTAAAAAGCTATTAGAAGTAATTCAGAATTTCAGCAAAGTTGCAGGATACAAAATAAATCCACATAAATCTTCAGCATTTTTATACATTACCAACAAAATCCAACAGCAAGAGATACAAAAAGAAATTCCATTCAAAACAACGATCGAGAGTATAAAATATTTGGCAATCCATCTACCAAAGGAAAGTCAGGAATTATATGAGCAAAATTACAAAACACTTGCCACAAAAATAAAGTCAGATTTAAATAATTGGAAAGACATTGAGTGCTCTTGGATAGGCCGAGCGAATCTAATTAAGATGACAATACTCCCTAAACTAATCTATTTATTTAGTGCTATACCAATCAGACTCCCATGAAGCTATTTTAATGACCTAGAAAAAATAACAACAGAATTCATATGGAACAACAAAAGGTCGAAAATTTCAAGGGAAGTAATGAAAAAAAATTAAGTGAAGGTGGTCTAGCTGTACCTGATCTAGAACTATATTATAAAGCAATAGTCACCAAAACCATTTTGTATTGGTTAAGAAATAGACTAGTTGATCAGTGGCATAGGTTAGGTTCACAGGGCAAGATAGTGAATAAAAATAGCAATCTAGTGTTTGACAAACCCAAAGATCCCAACTTTTGTGATAAGAATTCATTATTTGACAAAAACTGCTGGGAAAACTGGAAATTAGTATGGCAGAAACTAGACATGGAGCCACATTTAACACCACATACTAAGATTAGATCAAAATGGGTCCAAGATTTAGGCACAAAGAACGAAATCATAAATAAATTGGAGGAACATGGGATGGTTTACCTCTCAGACCTGTGGAGGAGGAAGGAGTTTGTGTCCAAGGTAGAGCTAGAGACCATTATTGATCACAAAATAAAAAATTTTGATTACACTAAATTAAAAAGTTTCTGCACAAACAAAACTAATGCAAACAAGATTAGAAGGGAAGTAACAAATTGGGAAAACATTTTTACAGTTAAAGGTTCTGATAAAGGCCTCATTGCCAAAATATACAGAGAATTGACTTTAATTTATAAGAAATCAAGCCATTCTCCAATTGATAAATGGTCAAAGGATATGAACAGACAATTTTCAGATGATGAAATTGAAACTATTTCCACTCATATGAAAGAGTGTTCCAAATCACTACTGATCAGAGAAATGCAAATTAAGACAACTCTGAGATATCATTACATACCTGTCAGATTGGCTAAGATGACAGGAACAAATAATGATGAATGTTGGAGGGGATGTGGGAAAACTGGGACACTGATGCATTGTTGGTGGAGTTGTGAAAGAATCCAACCATTCTGGAGAGCAATCTGGAATTATGCCCAAAAAGTTATCAAAATGTGCATTCCCTATTACCCAGTAGTACTACTACTGGGCTTATACCCGAAGGAAATACTAAAGAAGGGAAAGGGACCTGTATGTGCCAAAATGTTTGTGGCATCTCTTTTTGTAGTGGCTAGAAACTGGAAAATTAATGGATGCCCATCAATTGGAGAATGGTTGGGTAAATTATGGTATATGAATGTATTGTATATGTATGTATATGAATGTATATGAATAGTATTGTTCTGTAAGAAATGACCAAGAGGAGAAATACAGAGAGGCTTGGAGAGACTTACATCAACTGATGCTAAGTGAAACAAGCAGAACTAGGGGATCATTATACACTTCAACACTGATACTGTATGAGGATGTATTCTGATGGAAGTGGATATCTTCAACATACAGAAGAACTAATCCAATTCCAATTGATCAATGATGGACAGAATCAGCTACATCCATAAAAGGAACACTGGGAAATGAGTGTAAATTGTGAGCATTGTTTTTTTGTTTTGTTTTGTTTTGTTTTGTTTCTCTTCCCAGATTATTTTTACCTTGTGAATACAATCCTTCCTTTGCAACAACAAGAACAACAACAAAATTCGGTTCTGCACATATATATTGTACCTAGGATATACTATAAGATATTTAATATGTATGGGAATGCCTGCCATCTAGGGTAGGGGGTGGAGGGAAGGAGGGGAAAAATTTGGAACAGAAGGGAGTACAAGAGATAATGTTGTAAAAAAAAATTACCTATGCATATGTACTGCCAAAGAAAATGTTATAATTATAAAAATTAATAAAAAAAAGAAATAATCCACAACTTTAGCAAAGTTGTGCAGGGTACAAAATAAAAACGTCATCAGCATTCTTATATATCACTAACAAAATCCAACAGCTAGAGATACAAAGAGAAATTTCATTTAAAATAACTGCCCATAATATAAAATTTTTGGAAAACTATCTGCCGAGGGAAAGTCAGGAACTATATGTGTAAAACTATAAGATACTTTCCACACAAATAAAGTCAAATCTAACCAAATGGAAAAATATTAAGTGCTCTTGGATAAGTTGAGCGAATATAATAAAGATGACAATATTAGCTAAACTAATCTATTTATTTAGTGCTACATCAGTGAGACTCCCAAAAAACTATTTTAATGACCTAGAAAAAATAACAACAAAATTCATCTGGAAGAACAAAAGTTCAAGACTTTCAAGGGAACTAATGAAAAAAAAATCAAATGAAGGTGGCCTAGCAGTACCTGATCTAAAACTATATTATAAAGCAGTGGTCACCAAAAACATTTGGTATTGGCTAAGAAATAGACTAGTTGATCAGTGGAATAGGTTAGGTTCACAGGACAAAATAGTAAATAACTATAATATTCTAATGTTTGACAGACCCAAAGCCCCCAGATTTTGGAATAAGAATTCAATGTTTGACAAATCTGCTGGGAAAATTGGAAATTAGTATGGTAGAAACTAGGCATTTACCCACACTTAACACAGTACACCAAGATAAGATCAAAATGGGTCCATGATTTTGGCTGAAAGAACATTATAAATAAATTAGAAGAACATAGGATAGTTTACCTCTCAGACCAGTGAGGAGGAAGAAATTTTTGTCCAAAGAAGAACTAGAATTAATTATTAATCACAAAAGAGAAAATTTTGATTATATTAAGTTAAAAAATTTTGTACAAATAAAAGTAATGCAGAGATCAGAAAGGAGAAAACAAATGGGGAAATCACTTTACATTTAAGGGTTCTGATAAAGGCCTTATATCTAAAACATATACTCAATTGACTCAAATTTATAAGAATTCAAGCTATTCTCCAATTGAAAAATGGCCAAAGGATATGAAAGACAATTTTCATATGAAGAAATTATAACCATTTTTAATCATAAAAAGGTGCTCTAAATCACTATTGATCAGAGAAATGCAAATTAAGATAACTCTGAGATACCACTACACACCTGTCAGATTGGCTAAGATGACAGGAAAAGCTAATGACAAATGTTGGAGGGGATGTAGGAAAACTGGAACACTAATATATGGTGGAGTAGTGAATGGATCCAGCCATTCTGGATAGTAATTTGGACCTATGTTCAAAAAGTTATCAAACTGTGCATGCCCTTTGACCCAGCAGAGTTTCTACTGGGCTTATATCCTAAAGAGATCTTAAATGAATAGTGGCAATAAACTTGACACTGAGTGGATGCTCATCAGTTGGAGAATGCCTGAATAAATGATGGTATATGAATGTTATGGAATATTATTGTTCTTATTTTTCTATCTTTTCATTTACAAGATAAATGCATGGGTAATTTTTCAGCATTGATAATTGCAAAACCTTTAGTTTCAGTTTTTCCCCTTCTTACCACCCACTTACTCCCCCAGATGGAAGGTTGACCAATACATGTAAAATATGTTAAAGTATAAGTTAAATACAATATATGTATACATGTTCATACAGTTATTTTTCTGTACAAAAAGAATCTGACTTTGAAATATTGTACAATTAACCTGTGAAGGAAATAAAAAAATGCAAGCAAACAAAAATAGATGGATTGGGAATTCTATGTAGTAGTTCATAATCATCTCACAGAGTTCTTTTGCTGGGTATAGATGGTTCATTTCATTACGTTTTATTGGAACTTATTTGGTTCATCTCATTGTTGAAGACGGTCACATCCATCAGAATTGATCATCATATAATATTGTTGTTGAAGTACATAATGAACTCCTGGTTGTGCGCATTTCACTCAGCATAAGTTCATGTAAGTCTCTCCTGGCCTTTCTGAAATCATCCTGTTGGTCATTTCTTACAGAACAATAATATTCCATAATATTTATATACCACAATTTATTCAGCCATTATCCAATTGAGGGGCATCCACTCAGTTTCCAGTTTCTGGCCACTACAAAGAGGGCTGGCACATTCTTGCACATACAGGTCCCTTTCCCTTCTTTAGTATTTCTTTGGGATATAGGCCCAGTAGTAACACTGCTGGATCAAAGGGTAAGCACAGTTTGATAACTTTTTCAGTACAGTTCCAAATTGCTCTCCAGAATGACTGGATATATTCACAGTTCCACCAAACAATGCATCAGTGTCCCAGTTTTCCCACATCCCCTCCAATATTATGCATTATCTTTCCTTGTCATTCTAGCCAATCTGACAGGTGTGTAGTGGTATCTCAGAGTTGTCTTAATTTGCATTTCTCTGATTAATAATGACTTGGAACACCTTTTCATATGGCTAGAAATAGTTTCCATTTCTTCATCTGAAAATTGTCTGTTCATATCCTTTGACCATTTATCAATTGAAGAATGGCTTGATTTCTTATAAATTAGATTCAATTATCTATATATTTTGGAAATGAGGCCTTTATCAGAACCATTGACTTTAAAAATGTTTTCCTAGTTTATTGCTTCACTTCTAATCTTGTCTGCATTAGTTTTGTTTGTACAAAAATTTTTCAATTTGATATAATCAAAATTTTCTATTTTGTGATCAACAATGATCTCTAGTTCTTCTTTGGTCATAAATTCCTTACTCTTCCACAGGTTTGAGAGGTAAATTATCCTATGTTCTTCTAATTTATTTATAATCTCATTCTTTATGCCTAGGCCATGAACCCATTTTGACCTGATCTTGGTGTATGGTGTTAAGTGTGGGTCAATGCCTAGTTTCTGCCCTACAAATTTCCAATTTTACCAGCAGTTTTTGTCAAACAGTGAGTTCTCATCCCAAAATCTTTGGTCTTTGGGTTTGTCAAACACCAAATTATTAAAGTTATTGACTGTTTTGTCCTTTGAACTTAATCTATTTTACTGATCAACTAGTCTATTTCTTAGTCAATACCAAATGGTTTTGGTAACCACTGCTTTATAATATAATTTTAGATTTGGTACAGCTAGGCCACCCTCATTTTATTTTTTTTTTTATTAGTTCCCTTGAAATTATTGACCTTTTGTTTTTCCATATGAACTTTGTTGTTATTTTTTCTAGGCCATTAAAATAGCTTTTTGGGAGTCTAATTGGTATAGTGCTAAATAAATAGATTGGTTTAGGTAGTATTGTCATCTTTATTATATTGCTTGCCCTATCCAAGAGCATTTAATATTTTTCCAATTGGTTAGATCTGACTTAATTTGTGTGGAAAGTATTTTGTAGTTTTTCTCATGTAGTTTCTGATTTTCCCTTCGCAGATAGATTCCTAAATGTTTTATATTATCGGTAGTTACTTTAAATGGAATTTCTCTTTGTAATTCTAATTGTTGGATTTTGTTAGTGATATATAAGAATGTTGATGACTTATGCCAGTTTATTTTGAATCCTGCAACTTTGTTAAAAGTGTGGATTCTTTCTAATAGCTTTTTAGTAGAATCTCTGGGGTTTTCTAAGTATACCATCATATCATTAGCAAAGAGTAATAATTTGGTTTCCTCATTACCTACTCTAATTCCTTTAATCTCTTTCTCGACTCTTATTGCCGAGGCTAGCATTTCTAATACAATATTAAATAGTAACGGTGATAGTGGGCAACCTTGTTTTACTCCTAATCTTATTGGGAATGGTTCCAGTTTCTCCCCATTACATATGATGCTTATTGATGGTTTTAAATAGATTCTACTGATTATTTCAAGGAAAAGCCTCAAGTTTTTGTTTGTTTTTTTTAATAGGAATCGATGTTGGATTTTATCAAATGCTTTTTCTAGATCTATTGAGATGATCATATGGCTTTTCTTAATTGTGGTATTAGTATGGTCAATTATACTAGTAGTTTTCCTAATATTGAACCAGCCCTGAATTCCTGGTATAAATCCAAATTGATCACGGTGAATTATCCTGGGGATGATTTTTTGTAGTCTTTTTGCTAATATCTTATTTAAGATTTTAGCATCAATATTCATTAGGGAGATTGGTCTATAATTTTCTTCCTCTGTTTTCAACCTACCTGGTTTTGGTATCAGTACCATGTCTTTGCCATAAAAGGAATGTGGTAGGACTCCTTCATTCTTTATTTTTTCAAATAGTTTATATAACATTGGAACTAATTGTTCTTTAAATGTTAGGTAGAATTTACACATAAATCCATCTGGTCCTGGGAATTTTTTTCTTAGGGAGTTGATTAATAGCTTGTTCTATTTCTTTTTCTAAGATGGAACTGTTTATCCAATTTAATTCTGCCTCTGTTAATCTGGGCAGGCTATATTTTTTAAGGTACTCTTCCATTTCATTTAAGTTATCTAATTTATTGGCATAAAGTTGGGCATAATTCTTTATTATTGCTCTAATTTCATCTTCATTGGTGGAACGTTCTCCCTTTTCATTTTTAAGACTAACAATTTGATTTTCCTCTTTCCTTTTTCTAATCAGATTTACCAAAGGTTTATATATTTTATAGGTTTTTTCATAAAATCAACTCCTAGTTTTATTTATTAATTCAAGTTTTTTTTACTTTCAATATTATTAATTTCTCCTTTTAATTTTAGAATTTCAAGTTTAGTATTTGAGTGGGGTTTTTTATTTGCTCTTTTTCTAGCTTTTTAAGTTGCAAGCCCAATTCATTGAACTTTTCTTTCTCTACTGTATTCAAGTAAGCCTGTAAAGACATAAAATTTCCCCTTATTACCATTTTGGCTCCATCCCACAAATTTTGGTATGATATCCCATTGTTGTCATTATCTTGAGTGAAATTACTAATAGTGTCTATAATTTGCTGTTTCACCCCATTAATCTTTAAGATGAGATTATTTAATTTCCAATTACTTTTTGGTCTATTTACCCCTAACTTTTTGTTGAATGTAATTTTTATTGCATCGTTGTCTGAAAGGAAAGCATTTACTATTTCTGCCTTCATCCATTTAATTTTGAGGTCTTTATGTACTAATATATGGTCAATTTTTCCGTAGGTTCCATGAACTGCTGAGAAAAAAGTGTACTCCTTTCTGTCACCATTCAGTTTTCTCCAAAGATCTATCATACCTAATTTTTCTAATATTCTATTTGCATCTTTAATTTCTTTCTTATTTGTTCTGTGGTTTGATTTATGTAATTCTGAAAGTGCAAGGTTGAGATCTCCCACTATTATAGTTTTGCTATCTATTTCTCCTTGCTACTCTCTTAACTTCTCTTTTAGGAAATTAGATGCTATACCACTTGGTGCATATATGTTTATTATTGATATTGCTTCATTGTCTATGCTACCCTTTAGCAAGATATAGTTTCCTACCTTATCTCTTTTAATTAGATCAATTTTCGCTTTTGCTTGATTTGAGATAAGGATGGCTACCCCTGCTTTTTTTTTTACTTTACCTGAAGCATAATAGATTCTGCTCCAGCCTTTTACCTTTACTCTGTATCATCCTGCTTTAAATGTGTTTCCTGTAAACAGTGTATTGTAGGGTTCTGACTTTTGATCCAGTCTGCTATCTGCCTCTGCTTTATGGGAGAGTTCATCCCATTCATATTTATGGTTAAAATCACAAATTCTTTATTTCCTGCCATCTTATTATCCCCAGATTATGCTTTTCTTTTTCTTGTCTCCCCTTTCCCAATATTAAACTTATTGGCACCACTTGCGTCATGCAGCTCTCCCTCTTCAGTATCCCTCCTACCCGGTTTGTATTTCTTCCCCTTTTTTGTACCCTTTCCTTATTACTCTTTTCCTTTTCCCTTTTTCTCTCCCACTTTTAAATGAGGGGAGAGAAGTTTCTCTGTAAACCAAATTTGTCATTATTTTTTCTTGTCATTGTAGCAAATCTGAGATGTGTTAAGTGTTGGCTTAATCTGCATTTTTTCAATCAATAGTGATTTAGAGCATTTTTTCATATGAGTATAAAGGGCTTTAATTTCTTCATCTGAAAATTGTCTGTTCGTATCCTTTGACCATTTGAGAATGGCTTGTGTTATAAACTTGATTCAATTCTCTATACATTTTAGAAAAATGATTAGAAATTATAAAGTTTCACAACCCTTGGTAATAAAAATTTCTCCCAGTTTTCTGCTTCCCTTCTAATCTTCACTGCATTGGTTTAATTTGTACAAATCTTTTTAAATTTAATATAATAAAAATATCCATTTTGCATTTCATAATGTTCTCTTGTTCTTTCTTACTTTTTAATATCTAAATCATGACATCATTTTAACCTTATCTTGTCTTACATGATTTTCAGAAGCCTTTTTTGAGTTCTTGCAGGACATGAGAGAAATTCGTATTTTTTCCTTTTTTCTTTCTTTCTTTATATTTCCCCAGTGACATTTAAAACAATTTTAATTTTTTTTTTAACTTTTGAGTTCCAGATTATTTTCCTTATCTCCATTCTCAAACCCTATTAAGACACTATATGTGAAATTATGCAAAATATTTTCATAAAAGTCATGTTGTAAAAGAAAATATAAATCTCCCACCTTTATTAAAAAACCTTCAAGAAAAATAAAATTTTAAAAGTATGCTTTTTAAAAAGTATTCAGATAAAATATGTTTCTTCTCTGAATATATATAGGATTTTCATCATAAGTTCTTCAGAGTAGTCGTGGATAATTGTATTGTTGATAATAGAAAAGTCATTTACATCTGCTCCTACCAGAATGTTGCTATTACTTTGTATACAGTGCATTTCACTTTGCTTGAGTTTGCAGAGGACTTCGCAGGGTTTTTTTTTTGAGAGCATCCTGTTCCTCATTTCCTATAGAGCAATAATATTCCATGACAATCACATACTACAGTTTTATTCAGTCATTTCCCAATTGATGGGCATCTCCTCAATTTTCAATTTTTTGCCCTGGGAAGAGAGCTACTACAAATATTTTTGTACATATAAGTCCTTTTTCTTTTCTTAAAAAATTATTTTGATATTCATGCCCAGTATTGGTATTGTTAGATCAAAAGATATGCATAAATTTATAGCCCTTTCTTTGGGCATAGTGTTTCCTTATCTCCATCCTCAAAACCCATTAAGACACTATATGTGAAGTTATGCAAAATATTTTCATAAAAGTCATGTTGTAAAAGAAAATAGAAATCTCTCACCCTTATTAAAAAAACCTTCAAGAAAAACAAAATTTAAAAAGTATGCCCTATGCTTTTGATCATTTATCAATTGAGGCATGGCTCTTATTTTTTATAAATCTGATTCAATTTCCTCTATGTTTGTGAATTAAGGCCTTATCAGAGATACTAGCTTCAAAATTCATTATACTCCTTCTTTCAACCTGCCCATCTTTATATGTTTAGCTGCTGACCAGTCTCTCCCCCAAATTGTCCTCTTTTTTCACTTTTTTTCATTCCTGTATCTTATTGCTCTACTATTTTTCTGCAGGGTAAAATATATTTTTATATCCATATACAGTAAATTATTTTTTAACCAATTCTGATGAAAGTAAGATTTATTCTTTTGCCCTCTCCTACCCCTCTTTACCTCCACTGTAACATCTTTTTCTTCCCTCTTTTTTATGGCAAATAATTTACATAATTCCATTTCTCCATTTCCTTTTCTCCCAATACATTCTCCTCTCACCCCTTAATTTCATCACTTCTTAAAGGTATTATCCCTTCATATTCAATTCACACCCATGACCTCTGCCTATACATATTTCTTCAATAATGAGAAAGTACTAATGAGTTACAAGTATCATTGCGAACTTCAGCAAAGGCATGAGCAGTGTTGTGAAAGAAGAAGCCTGGCCAGGTTTCTCCATTTATTAATTACATTTATTAATTATTTATTAGTTTCTCCATTTACTATATTACATTTTATTTAATTATTTAACTAAACAAACATTTATTTAATAAATTAAATTATTAAATTAAATTATTTATTATAATAGAGAAATCTTATTTTTTATAATAAACAATAAAATTTTATTAAATTAAATTAATTTAATATAATAATTGTTATTCTTATTATTATCATTTATTTAATTTATTATTATTAATATTTATTCTTTTATTGTTAATTTATATTTATCCAATTTATTAATTACATTTATTAATTGTTAATTAGTTTCTCCATTTATTAATTACAAGACCAAAGCTTATATATTGTTTCAGAACAAAGAAGGTAACTATAGAACAACTTTGTTTCCAGAAGTTATTTTTCATAAGATTTGTTTTTCTTAATTCTTCTTTAATGTCATAGTTAATATTTAATGTCAAAGCCATTTTTCAGGTTTCGAATGTACCCAAGAATAAGATTAAGATCATGCTTTCAGTTTCTGAAACATGGCAGCATAATCCTGGATTCTGAGCCAATTCACAACCACATCTTCAATTGGAGTAGTTCTACATGACATTAACCCTAAAGATCCCCAACATCTCCTTTTTAAAAAATTTAACTCATGTATTTCTGCACCAATGGCCTTGACATTAACTTGTAGGATTTTTGTTTTCAAAGGAAAGCATTTACAATATAAGAAGACTAAATATTATAGATACACTATGAAGTTAGAGGTCCCAGAAGTTAGAAAAAGGTAAAATTCTTTTAATATATCTAAGATAATGTTAATTACTTTTACTGGGTAAATTCCTGGGATATGCCTATCTTCAATGCTCATCCCCTGTAATGTATTAATTTCTAGTATTAAATACGAATCATGCCTCCCAAAATATGAACCTTAATTTTATCCCATGATTGTCACCATGTGGTCAAATACGTACATATACAAATGAACGATTAGATTCTAAATATAAACCTCCTTCAGCAGTTCCCACAAACTCAGTATGATTAATCATTCTCATTTCTACAAAAGCTCTACAAAGTCCAAAAATTTCAGATCCTCCCTGAACTTTCAATACATCTTCTAGAAAGGCTCCTATATATGCGTCTCTAGGACTCTCTTCCTTTCCTATATCTCCCCAGTGATATAAATGTATATATGTTGGCAATTAACAGTAATATTCTCAGGGAATTCCAAATGACAATTTTCCCAGGATGGGAAATATGCCTATTGATGAGGTAAGTTACAACATGGAGTTTCATTGGGATACTTTGTGAAATTCTTTTTTTTCCTGAGGCAATTGGGGTTAAATGACTTGCCCAGGGTCACACAGCCAGGATATATTAAGTGTCTGAGGCCATATTTGGACTCAAGTCCTACTGACTTCAGGGCTGGTGCTCTATCCAGTACACCAACTAGCTGCCCCTACTTTGTGAAATTCTTAACAATTGATCTATTAATAGTCAGTTTTTGAATTTGCCAATACCTTGTGTTCCTTATCATAATTTACCAACTGTAAACATGAGACAGGAATGTATTTATTATCAGAAAAACAAATTGGAATACACTAAGTGAATGCCAAAAAAAATCAAAATTCCTGGGAATATTAGCATAATCCAGAAAGTCATATACGTTTCCCCCCAATAATTGTGCATTATTAGTATATATGGGTCCTTATCTTGTCAAACCAAATAGTAGGGCAAAGGCATGGAGGGAATATGAAATAAGTCCAATAAGTCTCACAATTATGTAGAGTAGGGGCTATAATGAAGACCATAAATGCAAAGATTAACATTTCTTTAGCTCCTTTATATTGTTTTGGGATCTTCCAATGATTTTCATAGTTCTTTGTTTTTTTTCCTCTCCTCATTTTTCTCCCCTTTAAGTGAAGTTGTGCCAACTGATAGCTCAATAGAGTTACAAGCTCATATGTTTCTTTCTGGTATCCAGAAGGGTTTATCTGTAGTTTCTGGAAAGATACAAGCATATCCTCATTAACATCCCCACATTAACATTGGATCAGGTCCAAATCATCTATTACTTATAGGATCTTTCCATGTTACATATCCTGTAATGGGCCAGAATTTCTCCTTTGCTTCAAGGTTTTTCTCTTTTTCTGTCTCTGATGGAGAAGGTGAATATGGCTTGTTGGAATCCATCTGATTCCTTCTTCATCTGTAGACACACAAGCAAACCCTCTCCCCCAAGCAGTTAACCTATCTGGTCCCTTCCATTCACCACTTTCTGGATCTTTCCACATCACCTGGCGATTATATTGGAGATGCTCGCTTACATTGAATGCTGCCCTTCTGTACAGTTATAAAACCTATCTTCTCTCCAATTGTAATCCCTTTCTTCCATCAGATTGCTTCTCGGCTGATTGATCACGTCTGGGTATTGAACTTCTAAAGACTCTGTGTGTAACATCAGCTGCCATCATTCCCCACCTGGTTTTTGCTTGGGGCTTTGGAGCTGGGCACCACCTCTCTATTCCTTGAGTCAATCTACATCCTGAAGCCCAATGGAAGTCTTCATTGCATTTTGGACATGGGTTTTTGGGTCTTGTTCTCCCACCCTGCCCTCTCACTCTATCTGTATGCCAACATTGAGCTTTCAAATACCATACTTTACCAAACTGAAAGCACTGATGAGTCTCTCTGGAAGTCCCTTGGCAAAAGTGATCCTGTCTTCCCATGTTCTGCATGATAACCTAGATATAAAAGGCATTTGTGTTCACTTTGGCAGAACGTCTTATGATCTCCTCTAAAGGAGCATCCTTATGTAGTCCATGTATAATTCTTCTACAAACTTCATTAGCATTTTCTCTAGCAAGTTGTCTTATCATAATTTCTGTTGGTACATTTTCACCAATAGTTCGTATGACAGCAATCTGCAGATGTCCCACAAAATCAGCTAAGGGTTTATTTGGACTTTGTGCTGTTTTTGTGAAGGCTTCCCCTCTATCTTGTTTTCCCAGGAGGGAGCCCCATGCTTTGATAGCAGCAGCAATTTGCTCATAGGCTATCAAAGGGTAATTAACCTGTGCTAAAGGGTCTGCATAATGACCTATACCTGCTAGTTGATCAAAGGTGACTGGTATATTAACTCCAGTTTGCCTGTTTCATTGGTCTTTTATTCTACAGAGTTCACTATACTCACAAACCCAAAACAAGTTTTGTCCTGATTCTAAACATGTCCTTGCTATAGATTTCCAATACCTAGGGGTTAAAATTTCAATAGCCAAATTCTCTAATACCATCTTAATATAAGACTATGTAGCCCCATAAAGAGTTCAACTCTTTTTCATATCTTTGATAATTTCCAGATCAAAAGGAGTGCATCTTCTCCTGGCTTTTCCTGAAGAACCAAATTTGTCAATCACAGGGTATGCTTTTATTCTTAAATAGACATATCCTGTCCTTTTTTTAGCTTTAACTAGTGCCTTTTCTAATCTTGTCATAGGGGGGTGGACAAAGCTGCTAATTAGCATGGGTGGTGCTAATTGTGTCACTGTCCCTCCCGCTCCTCCTTTTCCCTCCAACCATGAAGGATTAATTGAAGTGGGAGGGTCATGAGATGGGGAATGCCCTAAGGTCTCGTTCTGAGAAGCACCACACTTCTTAATTTCATAAGCACTGTACTTAATTCCTTTCTTGTCTAATTCTTCATGTATTTCAGCTGTTTTATCAGTACCCTCCCTCTCTTGTTCTTTCTTCTTTTTTCTTATTCTAAAACTTATGTTATTCCCTAAAGCCTATTATATTAAGTAATATATATAGAGAACGTTTCTTGAGGAATTGAATCAGGCCCATTATCATTGTAATATTCAATTAATTGCTCTCCTACTAGTTTCCATTTATCTGGCTCTAATTTTCTTCCTTGGAGAACCAAGGGGACGTGCACTCTAATGTTTCTAAAAGTCCAAGGATCTGCTTCCAAGTTACAATCAAACTTCAGTTTTTTATTAGTTTAACTATCATTCTACATAATTCCCTTGGGGTGGGGATGGCTCTTTTCTAAGCTTTTGTCCCATTTCAGCTGAAAGACTAGTTTAGCCCTTAACAAAGTTTTCTGCTTGTCTATTTTGTACTCACCCTAATTTCCAGGTCACAGAGACTTTTTCACTGAATGCAGAATCATGTCAGTCTGGACTGCTGAGTGTAAATCCTTATTTCTACATTTGGGCGCCAAAATGTAATGTTCTGGTTAGCTTTCTGGAGGACTCCAGACCAGCCTAGGTGTTAGCAGAGTAATCACCATGAGAATAGTCAGGAATAAAGTCCAAAGTCTTTATTATCTCCTTCTCAGTCTGTCTCCTTCCCCTGGGACCGGACTAGCTTTCTGGAGGTCTTTCAGAATGGGTCTTGGTTTCAGTGGAGAAAATGCAGGAGGCAGGAGAGCCACCAGGAGGCTGATCTAAGATGTGATGTCCCTGGCTGACTTTGTCCTCAGTTAATATACAATTACATCAACTGTAGAACTATTACATCACCATGCTAAGTACTAAGTATATGTAAACTAGATAACCATTGTCTTGTCAATTCCACTGAGTTAACACCTTGTTGTAAGAATCCTTGTGTCAAGTACGTTTCTCCAGAATTCTGGCCCATTACAATATCCATATTTTGGGGTCCTTTTTCTTTGAACTGCTTTTCAGCTGGTGTTAATCCATTAACATCAAGTGTTAAAAATTAATGATATATAATGTTTTATCTAAGATTCTTCTTGGATTATTGAAACCTGCATAATCTTCCCCTTTTTGTTTTGTAATATTCTTCTTTATATCTTTCTTTCTTCATTCAACTGTAGCTGGGCAAATGGGACTGTAAGGAATACACGTAATATGAGAAATTTGGAAAGCATTAACAAACTCTTGAAAATTTTTGGTGGTGTAACCAGAGGCATTATCAATTTTCCACTTATCTGGCTCTAATTTTCTTCCTTGGAGAACCAAAGAGAAGTACACTCTAATGTTTCTAACCCAATTTTTATAATTTTTGGAAATTTTGGAATTCCTAGGACACTAAAACAGTAAAATAAATGATTTATAACATTTGTAGTAGACTCTCCAGATTGTAAAATAACTACAGTGTCAGTAAAAAAAATGTCTACTGTAACATGAATATATTGAGGTCATTTGAAAATAGTACAATGTGTAAAATCTGTTTGCCAGATATCATTAAGTTAACCCCCTAGAATTTACAGCTGCTATAGGGCTAGAGGGCTAAAAAGGTACACAACTAGAGAAATTTTTAACAATTTGTCTAACTGGTTCTTTAGTGATATTGTATTGTTTAATTAACATTTAATGTTAATGTTAATCAACACGAAATGATGATGAACATTTCATTATCAGCACATTGATGAAATGACTTATGAGAAGCTTTTGCCTGTGACAATTCAGGATATATAAGTGAAAGAAATATTTGAGTAGCAAGTTTATCAGCAACAGAGGTGCCTTGATATATAGAACCTAGAAGAGCTGTATAAGAATTAATATGAGTAATAAAAAAGGATTCTTTTTCCAATAACCTTTTGCAAATTTTAAAATAAGGTATATAAACTTTCATCTGATATATATATATATATATATGTATATATATATATATTTATATATATATAATACTACACACATGAGTATTTCTTTAATGATTAAGTTTTCTACCATTTATGGATAAATTAGATTATCCTTCTGTTGTTGGTTGGGGAAATAAACATATTCTAAAACATCATTATCCTGATGTAATGTAGAAAAAGGAGAAATCACAGTAGGAATAATTGTGAATTCTATATTCTTTTGAAGATTAACCCAAGTGACTGGACAACCTATTATAGCTTGTTCTACAATTTTAAGTTGCTCCTCAGCCTTCTTTGTCAGTTGACAAGGTGATGTGAGAGATGAGTCACTTTTAAGAATAACAAATAATTCAGAAAGTTAAGAAGAGGGAACTTTTAAATAGGTATTAATCCAATTGATATCTTCCAATAATTTTTTGACAATCATTCAGTGTCTTTAAAGTATCTCTTTGAATTTCTATTTTTTTGTAGTTTTATATATTTTTCACTCATTCTATTACCTAAATAAGGAGTCTGCTTTTATATTTTTTTCAGGAACTATTACAAAGCAATATTCATTAAGATGTCTTTCTATGGCTTGTAGAATCTCCTGTAAAGTAACAAAATCTTCATCAGCACATAATATATCATCCTTATGATGAATTATATAAGATTTGGTGCATCTGTTTCCAAGGTTTCAAAACATGTGCTATAAACTTTTGACACACGGTGGGGCTATTTTCATCCTTTAAGGTAGGTAACAACTTCCAGTGATACCTATCATATGGTATCAAAAAAGCAAAATATTATCAATCTTTAGGATGTAAAGGAATAGTATAAAAACAATCTTTTAAATCAATTATCCATAAAGGCCAATGTTGAGAGACCTGGCTGTAAAGGCCCCATAGTCTTCATTCTTTTATTTATGGCTCTAAGATCTGTTAACATTCTCCATTTTCTTGTTTTTGTTTTTGTTTTTATAACAAACACAGGTGAATTCCATGGGTTGTAGGATGGTTTTATATGGCCTTCCTGTTATTGTATATTTACTGTTGATCTCTTGTGTTATAGATTGATAGAAGAGGTACTAATCTGTCCAAATTGGGAGCCCTTCTTTCCAAGTTATTTTTCAGCTGTTTTTAAATACTGCACAGTGTCTCCTATTAAAACATGAATTTGTTTGGACTGTCACATGCATTTGAGATAAGATATATTTCCCCCACAAATTGCAAAAAAATAGTTGAAACTACATATGGCAAAAATTTTCCTTGAAATCTATCCTTAGTCCACATCAGCCACTTAGCACTGTGATCTGCAATTTGAATATTCCCTATTCCATTAATAGGGTATTGTGTATCTTTTAAGGGCCACGATGAGGGCCAATGCTGTCTCAATATCACTGATTTATTAGTCCCGTATCAAAAAGTCCAGTGAACCACTTCCCTTCTACTTTTAAATACATTTTGGGTCTACAGTAATATTTTTGTATTCAAAAAGCTGAATCACTTGAGCTACTAAAATCTTTTTCTTTTTGATCTTTTAAATATGATTTACCAAATTTTGTAAAGTAGTATCAGAGTAATTCTTGTGCCCTGCAAAATCCTTATATCTTGAACCTCAAGCCTAACATAAACCATTACCTTTATTTTTTCCAGTATGATCTTCATCAATGAACACAGGGATTACAATAAGTCCTCTCAAAGTTATTCCACTCCTTTCTATTATTAATCCAACAGTCCCTTCCAAAGGGGCTCCCTAACTCCTAATTGCATATCCTTGAATTTTATAATTAGATAGTTCTAGATGATGGCAAGTTTAAGCCTGCACTGCCTTAAGTGACTCTAAAAGGTCCTATATGAGGAGGGTTTAGAGTGTATTGCCAGTGAACTGTTTGTGGAGGGATACAGGTAAGAGGTGAATTGAAGGCTGTCATTATTTGTTGGGGTTTGGGTAAGCCCTTCCTCATGTTTCTCAAAAGAGGAGCACCGTATTTATCAAATTTAGATTTATACTCAGAAGCCCAATGAGCACTCTTTCTACATTTTGGACATAATGTTTTAGGTATCCCTCTCGAAAATTTTTTTCCACCTTTGTTATTTCCTAAAATGTCCTTTCTTTCCCTCTCTAAAACAACTGCCTGAAATTCCATTTTCTTCTCCTAATGCATCAGTCATAACACTTGTAAAAGATGTAGTACCTATATTTTGACAACTCAAATCATTTTTGTAGCTGTAATCCTATAGGGACTAATTGGTACATAATTGAAGGTCCATTGTTTAATCTCTTTTAACATCTTAAAATCTAATATCTTATGCTCTCTTAGAAACTTCCCAGGATTATTAGGATCTAGTCCTTCCAATATAGGAAAGGCTTGAAGCATGAACAAAGGAATATCTCCTCCCTTTTTATGAGCTTCATATATAACTTGTTGCACAGGACTGAGCAGATGATCTTTTTATTATCTAAAGAGGTAGGTAAGCATTATCTTTTATGTTGTTGACCTGTATTATTTATTCTTACAGTATAAGGAGGTACTGAGGGATTAAGAATGTTATATGAAACTACCTTAAGTTTCTTCTGTACTAGAGGGACACAATGAGAAAGCATCATACATATTTTTAAAACATTCCATAAAGAAAAGCTTTTTATGGGAAAAGATGTAGATCTTTCTTCTCTAAAACATTCACTCATTTGTTTTCCTACAATATCTATCTCTTAAGATCAATCACATTTTCTTTGAAAATCATGGACAGCATTTTCCTATACACTTCAAAAACTGTTACAATTGATCTCCAGTAATAAGCAACCCTCTATCTTTTACTATATTCTTAAGTAAATCTATATAGTGTTCTCTTTCTTTTACCTGTATTTGTCCCATACTAATCTATATATTCTATCCAAAAAAAACCCCGGTGAATTTACAAAATTAAATTTTCCTTACCATTCTTCTCTGATTAGTCTAGTAGGACAACAACCATGACCTTCCTTTCTGGTCCCTGTAGGGCGCCACTTGCTGCCTGCAGCAAAGGCGTGCAGTGATGCAAAAGATAAAAATCTGGCCAGGAGGGTAGCTCATGCAAAGCTCCATTTATTAGTTACAAGATCAAAGCTTATATAATGTTTTAGAACAAAGAAGATAACTATAGAAAAATCTTGCTTCTAGAAGTTATTTTTTGTAAGATTTGTTTTTATGACTTCTTCTTTAATGTCATAGTTAATGTTTAATGTCAAAGCCATTCTTCAGGTTATCTAATGTACCCAAGAATAAGATTAAGATCATGTTCCCAATGCCAGGAACAGTGCAGCATAATCCTGGATCCTGAGCCAATTTGTGACCACATCACATCTTCAGCTGGAGCAAGTTTACTTTTAATCAGATCAAAATGATATTAACCCTAAAGATTCCCAACATAACATTCTCCCATGTAGGAATATAAATAGATAAATCTTATTAAGCCCCTTATGACATCACTTTTCTGATTACCTCAATATGCTTCTCCTCAGACCTGTATTTGAAAATCAAAGTTTTCATTCAGCTCTGGTATTTTCCTTAGGAACATTTGAAAATTCTCTATTTCATTGAATGTCCATCTTTTCCTCTGAAGGATCATACTCAGTTTTTCTGAGTAGGTGATTCTTGTGTATAATCCTAACTCCAATGCCCTCTGAAATATAATATTCTAAGTCCTGTAGTCCTTTAATGTAGAAACTGCTAAATCTTGTGTTATCCTGACTGCCCTAATCATTTCTAACATAGGAAATCTCATCACCCTGGAACTCAATTCTCTCACAAACAAACTTGATTCTGTTATATTTGAATTGTTTCTTTCTGGATTCTTGCAATAATTTTTCCTTGACCTGGGAGTTCTTGAATTTGGCTATAATATTCCTCAGAGTTTTCCTTTTAGGATCTTTTTCAGGAGGTGACTGGTGACTTTCTTCAATTTCTATTTTACCATCTACTTCTAGGACAACAGGACAATTCTTGATAATTTCTTGAAGAAGGATGTCTAGCATCTTTTTTCATCATGACTTTTGTGTAGATAAATAATTTTTCAATGATCTCTTCTGGATCTATTTTCCATGTCAGTTATTTTTTCTAATGAGATAGTTCACATATTTTTTCTTTTCTTTCTTTCTTTCTTTCTTTTTTTTTCTTTCCTGAGGCTGGGGTTAAGTGACTTGCCCAGGGTCACACAGCTAGGAAGTGTTAAGTGTCTGAGACCAGATTTGAACTTGGGTCCTCCTGAATTCAAGGCTGGTGGCTCTATCCACTGCGCCACCTAGCTGCCTCTCACATATTTTTTCTATTTTATTTTATTTTTTTTTTTTGTTTTACTTTATTGTATCTTAATTTCTCATAAAGTCATTAGCTTTAATTTGCTCATTTTTAATTTTTAAGAAATTGTTTTCCTCAGTGAGCTTTTGTACCTCCTTTTCAAAATGGCCAGTTTTGCTTTTTATGGTACTTTTTTTCATTAGCTTTGTATTTTATTTTATTTTATTTTATTTTTTGCAGCACTTCCCATTCTTTTCCTAATTTTTCCTCTATCTCTCTTACTTGATTTTCAAAATCCCTTTTGAGCTCTTCTATAGTTTGAGATCAATTCATATTTTTTATTGAGGCTTTGAATGTAGGAACTTTGCTTTTGTTATCTTCTTCTGAATGTGTATTTTAATCTTCCTTGTAACCATAGCAACTTACTAAGGTTGGTAACATTTTTTGTAGTCCACCCCTTTTCCTTAACTTATTACTTAGATTTTAACTCTTTGGAGGACTCTATTTCTAGGGTGGGTGGGGGGTAGACTGTCACAAGCTTCAGTGGTTTTGTGTAGCTGTTTTCAGAGATACTTCTAGAATCCTATCAATTTTCACTTCTTCCAAGGTGGCATTACTTAAGTAAAGGTGTCTTTACTACTTTCTCAGCCTGTGTTCTGGTCTGTGGGGCAACATAAACACAGTTTTCTTCTTTGGAACAATCTCTACTCTACTGAGGTCTCCAACTCTGATGTGTTAGTGCTCCTCTTTATCTAAAACTGCTATATAAGACTGAGACCTGCATCCCACTATGGGCAAAATAACAAGAGTTCTGCTTCAGTGCTAGCAATTTGACCCTTGTAATCTTCTTGTGACTAGTTGTGCAAGCCCTTTACTATCTGTGAGCTCATAGCTCCAAAACCCACTACTGCTTCTGCTGATTCAATGAATTCCAAGTTCTCCTCCTGGTTTGCTGAGGCTGGACTGTGCTCTATTCTCACATCAACATTCCAAGTTGTCCTGGGCTGGAAAATTGTTTCACTTCCTGCTTTTTGTTTTGTTTTGATGCTCTAAAATTTGTTTAGAGTCATTATCTAAAGGTATTTGGATGGGTTTGGGGGATAGCTCTGGCAAGTCCCTGCCTTTACTCTTCCATCTTGGTTCTGCCTCTGACTGATATTCTTAAAGTCCTGGCAGTTATCACATACAGTGATTTTTAGGACATTCCAAGTTCTGACTTTTGGTGTTTTAATCTCTCTCTCTCTCTCTCTCTCTCTCTCTCTCTCTCTCTCTCTCTCTCTCTCTCTCTCTCTCTCTCTCTCTCTCTTTCTCTCTCTCTCTCTCTCTCTCTCTCTCTCTCTCTCTTTCTCTCTCTCTCTCTCTCTCTCTCTCTCTCTCTCTCTCTCTCTCTCTCTCTCTCTCTCTCTTTCATATCCCTCCTCTCTGTTCCCCAATAGTATATTTTAATGGTATTTTATATTATATAAAGATAGTTTTCACCATTCATTTTGTAAGACTTTGTGCTCCAAATTTTTCTTTATCCCGCACTTACTTTCTTCCTCCTCAAGAGAACAAGCAATCATTTTAAACATATTTCCATATTTGTCATATTGTACAAGAAAAATCAGATGAAAAAGGAAAAAACCCCACAAAAGCAAACAACCAAACAGAAAGAGTACTATGCTTCCATCCACATTCAGTCTCCATATTTCTTTCTCTGGATGCAGATGATATTTTCTATTCCATGTATATAGTAATAGGATTATGTGATGATCAACTGTGATGGACTTGGCTCTTCCCAGGAATGTTCACGATAATTCCAATAGACATGGAATGTCATAATTCTGCTCCTTTCACCACCCTCAATTCATGTAAGTCTTTCTGGGATTTTACTGAAATAAGCCTGGCCATCATTTCTTATAAAATAACAATGATATATAATCATCTCACATGAAAGTACAACTTTCTTATTATTTAAGTTGATCATAGTTAGTTAATATTTGGGCCCATTAAGAATATTTGTTCATCTTCAGTTGTTTAGTTGAATCCCACTCTTTGTGTCCCCATGAACCATACTATGTCAGGGCCTTTCCTTGTATGCCTCTTTAAAACTCTGTCAAGTTCTGTTTATTGTTCCCATGACCCTATGTATCCATTATGTATCCAGTAACATTCACAAGATCAGGGATTTTCAAATGGATCCCATCTTTATGTGGCCAAAGTATTTGAAGCTTCAGCTTTAATATTTTGGCCATTCTTTGAATAATCTGAATTAATTTCTAACAGTATTGTCTAATCTGATCTCCTTGCTATCCAATGAACTAAGACTAGAGATGAAAATTAATCTTTGGCATGGATGAGATTTTTCACTCTAAGGGCCATTACAGAGCAGATGATTGATAGTCTTAGAGCTCTTCCAGCTATCTTATACAGTAATTTCTAGGATATTCCAAGTTCTGACCACTGGTTTTGTAAGAGACTTTCTATCCCTCTAATATTCCTCCTTTTCAGTGTACTCCACTTCTCTCTTTCCTTTCTTCATAGTTCCTCTAACTCCTAGTCTTTGTCTAATTTCACTTTTTATGACAATTTCCTTGATTAGCCCCAGAGCTACTTCTCTTACTAATAAGTCCTGATGCTGACTTTCTAAGTTCTAAGTGTTTTTCCTATTCTAACAATTTGACTTTACTTTCCGTTCAAATTCAGTGACTTAAAAAGAAAGAATTGATCTTAAGGAAGACAATTTTAGAGTCTTGGTTCTTCCAACATATCTCCTTGAAAGATTTTGGACAATTCCAGGGAAGAAGACAAAATGGCAGAGAGGACACACATTTCCTTATGACTTTCTCCTACAACTTTCAGACTAATTAGCAAATCCAGCCTCTGAATTAGCTCTGGACTTGCAGAATTGACAAATATTAGGAGTGCAACAAATTACCAGCAGAAGATAATTTTGAAGATTGCCAGAAAAGGTATGTTTCAATTGGAAATGGGACGGGGGCAGCTAAGCAAAAACAAGCTGAGCACAGACATCACAAAGTACCTGGGCAGTGCAGACTCCTTAGGGTAGTGTAGACTTAGCATTGTGAAGAATCTATTAGGAGGAATCTACAGCAGCAGTGTTGGCTACTCTGCCCTGGTTGCAAGCCAGTAGATCATCAGAGAAGTTATAAACACAACACAACACAAACACAAAAGGTAAATTATGAACCCTCAAATGCCAGAATCTCATGGGACCTGGCCACCCCAACCCAGCACCTGGAGTGAGTCAGCACTGACTTAATACAAACACATCCACTTGTAGAGGAAGTTTGGAAAACCTCCCCTACCCTAACTTTTTTTTTTTTAACTGAGTAAAAAAGTAAACAGAACTCTGACCATAGACAGCTTTTATGGTGAAAGAGAAGAACAGATTTCGAGTTCTAAGGAGACTAAAAGCAGATCTTCTCCATATGAAGCCCAAAGAGGTGATATAATGTGGTCCCTATCACACAAGGCTCTCCTAGAAGAAATTTAAAAAGGATCTTAAAAGAGAGCTAGAAGAAAAATGGGAAAAGAAATGAAAACTTTGCAAGAGAGTTTGGAAAAGGCATATAACTAATTAAAAGATAAATTTGATAAAATGAAAAAAGAAAACAACTCCTTAAAAAACAGAATTGGTTAAATGGATAAAAATTCCATAGAACAAAACAACTCATTTGAAAATTCAACTAGACAAATATAAAAAAAAGTAAAAAAAGTAAATGAAGAAAATAATTCACTAAAATTCAGAACTGAAAAATGGAAATGAATGACTCAATGAGACAACAAGAATCAGTCAAGCAAAACCAAAAAAAGAAAAAATGTAAAATACCTAATTGGGAAAACAACCGACCTGAAAAACAGACATAGGAGAGACAATCTAAGGATTATTGCACTCCCTGAAAATCATGATTTAAAAAAAGAGCCTAGACATTGTATTTCAGGAAATCATTAAAGAAAACTGCCCAGATGTCATGGAATCAGAAGGTAAAATAACCATTGAAAGAATTCACTGAAAGCCTCCTGAAAGAAACCCCAAAATTAAAACTCCAAGGAATATTGTGGCTAAATTTCAGAATTATTGGAGCAAGGAAAAAATACTACAAGCAGCCAGAAAAAAAAACACAAAAAAACAATTCAAATACAGAGGAGCCACAATAAGGATTACTCAGGACCTAACAGCTTGCACATTAAAGGATAGAAGGGCCTGGAATCTGATAATCTGAAAGGTGAAGGAACTTGGAATGCAGCAAAGAATAAAACTACCTTGCTAAACTGAGAATTTTCTTCCAGGGAAGAAGTTGAGCATTCAATGAAAAGGTGAATTCCATGTATTTTTGATGAAAAGACCAGAGCTAAACAAAAAAAAATGACCTCCAAATATAGAATTCAAGAGAAGCATAAAAAGGTAAAAAGAAAAAACTCTTGAGAACTGTATTTCTGTTAGGGATATACATAGAAAGTACATGTATAATATCATTTTACTGTTATAATATAAAAAAGAAACAAGAGATGGAAAGGGGATTGTACCAGATAAAGGAGAAAGTGGAGGTAAAATGAAGCCAATTTCATCTCAGGAAGAGGCAAAGAAAACCTATTATAATTAAGTGGAAGAAGGGAGAGTGATGAATATTGTGTGAATGTTACTCTTATCAGATTTGGCTCAAAGAGAAAACATTAGGTATATTTTGTTTCACTGAGAAACTTCTTTCACCTTATAGAAAAGTGGGAGGGGAAAAGGGAAAAGAGAAGGAGTAAGTTAAATAGAAGGGAAAACAGAAATAGTAGGGAAAAGTTACAAGAAAGGGGGAGGGTCTCTAAAGAGGGAGGACTGCTTGAGCCAAGTAGTGCACATAAGTAAAATACTGGAAAGGAGGGAAAAGGAAAAAGAAAGGAGAAAAGCATAACCTGAAGTTAATAATACAGCAGGAAATACAGAATTAGTAGTTTTAACTGTCTATGTGAATGAGGTAAACTCTCCCATAAAGCATAAGTGGATAGCAGAGTAGAATAAAAGCCATAACCCTACAATATGTTGTTTACAAGAAACGTATTTAAAGCAGAGTGAAAGTAAAAGGCTGGAGAAGGATCTATTATGCTCCAGTGAAGTAAAAAAGAAGCAGGGATAGTCATCCTGATCTCACATCGAGTAAAAACAAAAATTGATCTAATCAAAAGAGATAAGGAAGGAAACTATGTCATGCTAAAGGGTACCATAGATAATGAAGCAATATCAATATTAAAGCATCTAAATTCCTAAAGGAAAAGTTAAGAGAGGTGCAAGAAGAAATTGACACAAAACTATAATAGTGGGAGATCTCAACTTTGCTCTCTCAGAACTAGATAAATCAAACCACAAAATAAATAAGAAAAAAGTTAAAGAGGTAAATAGAATATTAGAAAAACTAGATATGATAGATCTTTGGAGAAAATTAATTGGAGACAGAAAGGACTACACTTTCTTCTCAGCAGTTCATGGAACCTATACAAAAATTGACCATATAATAGGACATAAAGAACTCAAAATCAAATGCAGAAAGGTAGAAATAATGCATTTTTTTTCAGATCACGATGCAATAAAAAATACCTTCAATAAAAAAACAAGGAAAAATAGATCAAAAAGTAATTGGAAATGAAATAATTTCATCCTAAAGAATGAATGGGTGAAAAAAACCAAATGAATGGGTGAAACAGGAAATCATAGACACAATCAATAATTTCATCCAAGAGAATGACAATAATGAGACAACATACCAAAATTTGTGGGATACAGCCAAAGTGGTAATAAGGGTAAATTTTACATCTCTAAATTTTTACTTACATAAACTAGAGAAAGAGAAGATGAATGAATTGGGCTTGCAACTAAAAAAGCTAGAAAAAGAACAAATTAAAAATCCAAAATCAAATAACAAAGTTGAAATTTTTTTTTATTTATATAGATTTTTATTACAAGGTATATTCATGGGTACCTTTTTTAGCATTGACAGTTTCCAAACTTTTTGTTCCAATTTTCCCCCTCCTTTTCCCCACCCCTTCCCCTAGATGGCAGGTACATACATGTTAAATAGGCTAAAGTATATGTTAAAATAAAATATATGTTTACATGTCCACACACTTATTTTGTTGCACAAAAAGAATCTGACTTGAAATAATGCCCAATTAATCTGTGAAGGAAATCAGAAATGCAAGTCGATAAAAACAGAGGGATTGGAAATGCTATGTAGTGGTTCACACTAATTTCCCAGAGTTTTTTTCACTGGGTATAGTTGGTTCTATTTATTATTGAACAAATGGAACTGATTTGGTTCATCTTATTGTTGAAGAGAGCCATGTCCATCAGAACTGATCATCATGTACCATTGTTGTTGAAATATATAATGATCTCCTGGTTCTGCTCATTTCACTCATCATCAGTTCATGTAAGTCTCTCCAGAGACTTTCTGAAATCCTCCTGCTGGTCATTTTTTACAGAACGATTATATTCCATAACATTCATATAGCACAATTTATTCAGCCATTCTCCAATTGATGAGCATCCAATCAGATTCTAGTTTTTGGCCACTACAAAGAATGCTGCCACAAACACTTTTGTACATATAGGTCCCTTTCCTTTCTTTAAGATCTCTTTGGGAAATAAGCCCAGTAGTAACATTGCTAGATCAAAGGGTATGCACAGTTTGATAGCTTTTTCAGCATAGTTCCAAATTGCTCTCCAGAATGGCTGGATGTTGTCACAATTCCATCAACAATGTATCAGTGTCCCAGTTTTCCCAAATCCTTTCCAGCATTCAGCATTATCTTTCCCTTTCATCCTAGCCAATCTAACAGGTGTGCAGTGGTATCTCAGAGTTGTCTTGGTTTGCATGTCTCTGATTAATAATGACTTGGGGCATCTTTTTATATGCCTAGAAATAATTTCAATTTCTTCATCTGAAATTTTTCTGTTCATATTTTTGACCATTTATCAATAGGAGAATGGCTTTATTTCTTACAAATTAGATTCAATTATCTATATATTTTGGAAATGAGGCCTTTATCAGAACCTTTAACTGTAAAAATGCATTCCCAGTTTATTGTTTCCCTCCTACTCTTGTCTGCATTAGTTTTATTTGTACAAAAGCTTTTCAATTTAATATAATCAAAATTTTCTATTTTGTGATCAATAATGATCTCTAGTTCTTCTTTGGCTACAAATTCCTTCCTCTTGAGAGGTAAACTATCTTATGTTCTTCTAATTTATTTATAATCTCATTCTTTATGCCTAGATCATGAACCCATTTTGACCTTATCTTTGTGTATGGTGTTAAGTTTGGGTCAATGCTTAGTTTCTGCCATACTAATTTCCAATTTTCCCAGCAGTATTTATCAAACAATGAATTCTTATCCCAAAAGTTGGGGCATGGGGGTTTGTCAAACACCAGATTATTAAAGTTATTGATTATTTTGTCCTTTGAATGTAATCTATTCCACTGATCCACTAGTCTATTTCTTAGCCAATACTACGTCGTTTTGGTGATTGCTGCTTTGTAATATAGTTTTAAAGCTGATACAGCTAGGCCACCTTCATTTGATTTTTTTATTGGTTTCTTTGAAAGTCTTGAACTTTTGTTTTTCCAAAAGTCATCTGACTTTTGGTGTTATTTTTTCTAGGTCATTAAAATAGTTTTTTGCGAGTCTTATTGGTTTAGCACTAAATAAATAGATTAGTTTAGGTAATATTGCCATATTTATAATATTTGCTTGACCTATACAAGAGCACTTAATATTTTTCTAATTGGTTAGAATTGACTTAATTTGTGTGGAAAGTTTTTTTGTAGTTTTACTCATATATTTGCTGATTTTCCCTTGGCAAATAGATTTCCAAACATACTATGGGCAGTTACGTTAAATGGAATTTCACTTTGTAATTCTGTTGGATTTTGTTAGTGATATGTAAGAATCTGATGACTTATGTGGGTTTATTTTGTATCCTGCAACTTTGCTAAAGGTGTGCATTACTTCTAATAGCTTTTTAGTAGAATCTCTGGGGTTGTCTAAGTATACCATCATATCATCTGCAAAGAGTGATTACTTGGTTTCCTCATTACATATTCTAATTCATTTAATCTCTTTCTCAATTCTTATTGCCAAAGATAGCATTTCCAATACAATATTGAATAGTAATGATGACAGTGGGCAACCTTGTTTCACTCCTGATCTTATTGGGAATGGTTCCAGTTTATCCCCATTACATATGATGCCTAATGATGGTTTTAAATAGATGTTACTGATTATTTTAAAGAAAAGTCCATTTATTCCTATATTCTCAACTGTTTTTAATAGGAATGGATATTGAATTTTATCAAATGCTTTTTCTTCATCTATTAAGATGATCTTTTATTAATTTGGTTATTGATATGGCCAATTATGCTAATATTTTTCCTAATATTGAACCAGCCCTGCATTCCTGGTATAAATTCTACTTGGTCATGGTATATTATACTGGGCATGATTTCAGTAATCTTTTTGCTAATATTTTATTTAAGATTTTAGCCTCAATTTTTCATTAGGGAGTTTGGTCTATAATTTTCTTTTTCTGTTTTCAACCTACCTGGCTTAGGTATGAGTACCATGTCTGTGTCATAAAAGAAATTTGGTAGGAGTCCTTCATTTCCTATTATTTCAAATAGTTTATCAAACTTGAAATTCTAAGAATAAAATGAGAGATCAATAAAATTGAAATTAAAAAAGCTATTGAATTAATAAATGAAACTAAGAATTGGTTTTATGAAAAAACCTCAACAAAACTACCTTTAGTTAGTTTGATTAGAAAAAGGAAAGAGGAAAATCAAATTGTTAGTCTAAAAAATGGAAAGGGGGAACTTTACACCAATGAAGGGGAAATTAGAGCAATAATTAGGAGTTACTTTGCTCAACTTTATGCCAATAAATTTGACAACCTAAGTGAAATGGAGGGACACCTACAAAAATATAGATAGGCCAGATTAACAGAAGAGGAAATAAATTACTTCAATAGTCCTATTTTGGACAAAGAAATAGAAAAAGCTATCAATCAACTTCCTAAGAAAAAATCCCCAGAATCAGATGGATTTACATGTGAATTCTACCAAATATTTAAAGAATTATTATTTCCAATACTATATAAATTAATTTTTTAATTGGGAAAGAAGGAGTATTACCAAATTCATTTTATGAAACAGATAAGGTGCTGCGATCTAAATCTGATAGGATGAAAACAGAGAAGGAAAATTATAGACCAACCTCCCAAATGAATATTGTTGCGAAAAATCTTTAAGAAAATATTAGCAAAGAGATTACAGAAAATCATCCCCAAGATAATATACCATGATCCAATAGGATTTATACTAGGAATGCAGGGCTGGTTCAATATTAGGAAAACTACTAGCATCATTGACTATATATCAATAATCAAATGAACAAAAACCATATGATTATCTCAATAGATGCAGGAAAAAGTATTTGATAAAATCTGACACCCATTCCTATTAAAAACACTAGACAGTATAGGAATAAATGGGCATTTCCTCAAAACAATTAGTAGCATCTAATTAGTAACACCAGCAAGCATCATACACAATGGGGATAAACTGGAACTATTCCTAATAATATCAGGGGTAAAACAAGGTTGCCCACTATCACCATTACTATTCGTTATTGTATTAGAAATGCTAGTTTTGGTAATAAGAGAAGAAAAAGAGATTAAAGGAATTAGAGTAAGTAATGAGGAAACCGAATTATCACTCTTTGTAGATGATATGGTGGTATACTAAAAGAATCCCAGCGAGTCTAATAAAAAAGCTATTAGAAATAATTCATAACTTTAGCAATGTTTTGGGATATAAAATTAATCTACATAAATCATCAGCATTCTTATACAGCACTAACAAAATCCAAAAGCAAGTGATACAAAGAGAAATTCCATTTAAAATAACTGTTGATAGGATAAAATATTTGGGAATCTATCTGCCAAGGGAAGGTCAGGAAATATATGAGCAAAACTACAAAACATTTTCCATAGAAATAAAGTCAGACCTAATCCATTGAGAAAATATTATGTGCTCCTGGATAGGTCTAGTGAATATAATAAAGATGACAATAATATATTATCTAATCTATTTATTTAGTGCTGTACCAATCAGACTCCCAAGAAACTATTTTAATGGCCTAGAAAAATAACAATAAAATTCATCTAAAAGATCAAAAGGTCATGAATTTCTTTTTTTTAAATTTTATTTATTTATTTATTTTAGAATTTTTTCCCCAAAGTATATATGCATGAGTAATTTTTTTATAACATTATCCAAATTATCGGGGGGGATAATGGGTCCCTCCACTCCCTCCCCCCAATGACAGACAATCCCATATATTTTACATGTGTTACAATATAACCTAGATACAATATGTGTGTGTAAATCCAATTTTCTTGTTGCATAATAAGAATTGGATTCTGAAAGTATAAGTAACCTGGGTATATAGACAGTAGTGCTAACAATTTACATTCACTTCCCAGTGTTCCTTCAATGGGTGTAGTTATTTCTGTCCATCATTGATCAACTGGAAGTGAGTTGGATCTTCTTTATGTTGAACATATCCACTTCCATCAGAATATATCTTCATACAGTATCATTGTTGAAGTGTATAGTGATCTCCTGGTTCTGCTCATTTCACTCAGCATCAGTTCATGTAAGTCTCTCCAAGCCTCTCTGTATTTATCCTGCTGGTCATTTCTTACAGAGCAATAATATTCCACAGCATTCATAGACGTTAATTTACCCAACCATTCTCCAATGGATGGGCTTCCATTCATTTCCAGTTTCTAGCCACTACAAAAAGAGCTGCCACAAACATTTTGGCACATACAGGTCCCTTTCCCCTCCTCAGTATTTCTTTGGGATATAAGCCCAGTAGTAACACTGCTGGATCAAAGGGCATGCACAATTTGATAACTTTTTGGGCATAGTTCCAAATTGCTCTCCAGAATGGCTGGATTATTTTACAACTCCACCAACAATGTATCAGTGTCCCAGTTTTCCCACATGCCCTCCAACATTCATCATTATTTCTTACTGTCATCTTAGCCAATCTGACAGGTGTGTAGTGATATCTCAGAGTTGTCTTAATTTGCCTTTCTCTGATTAGTAGTGATTTGGAACATTCTTTCATATGAGTGGATATAGTTTCAATTTCATCATCTGAGAATTGTCTGTTCATATCCTTTGACCATTTATCAATTGGAGAATGAGTTCATTTCTTATAAATTAGGGTCAGTTCTCTATATATTTTGGAAATGAGCCCTTTGTCAGAACCTTTAACTTTAAAAATATTTTCCCAATTTGTTACTTCCCTTCTAATCTTGTTTGCATTAGTTTTGTTTGTGCAGAAACTTTTTAGTTTGATGTAATCAAAATCTTCTATTTTGTGATCAATAATGATCTCTAGTTCTCCTCTGGTCATAAATTCCTTCCTCCTCCACAGGTCTGAGAGGTAGACTATTTTCTGTTTCTCTAATCTATTTATTATCTCACTCTTTATGCCTAAATCATGGACCCATTTTGATCTTATCTTGGTATATGGTGTTAAGTGTGGATCCATATCTAATTTCTGCCATACTAATTTTCAGTTTTCCCAAAAGTTTTTTTCCAAATAATGAATTTTTATCCCTAATGTTGGTATCTTTGGGTTTGTCAAAGATTAGATTGCTATAGATGTACAAAAGGTCATGAATTTCAAGGGAATTACTGAAGAGAAAAGTAAATAAAGTGACCTAACTTTACCTACTCTAAAATTATATTACAAAGCAGTGGCCATCAAAACCATTTAGTCCTGGCTAAGAAATAGACTAGTTGATCAGTGGAATAGGTTACTTTCACAAAACCTAATAGTAAAAATAGCAATATAGTATTTAACAAATCTAAAGATCCCAAGTTTTGGGATAAGAATTCACTATTTGACAAAAACTGCTGGGAAAATTGGAAAGTAGTATTGCAGAATCTAGGCAAAGACTCACACCTAACACCATATACCAAAATAAGGTTGAAATTGTTTCATGATCTAGACATAAAGAATGATATTATAAACAAATTAGAGGAATATAGGATAGTTTACCTCTCAGACCTGTGGAGAAATAAGGAATTTGTGTACAAAGAAGTGCAACTCATAATTGAACCACAAAGAGATAATTTTGATTATATCAAGTTAAAAAGTGTTTATACAAACAAACTAATGCAGACAAGATTAGGAGGGAAGCAATAAATTGGGAAAATAGTTTTATATTTAATTGTTCTTATAAAGGCCTCATTTCTAAAATATATAGAGAATTGACTCAAATTAGTAATAGTTCAAACAATTCTCCAATTGATAAATGGTTAAAGGATATGAATAATTTTCAGATAAAGAAATTGAAACTATTTGTAGTCATATGAAAAGATGCTCCAATTCACTATTGATTGGAGAAATGCAAATTAAGACAACTCTGAGATACCACTACATACCTCTCAGATTGGCTAATATGGCAGTAAACGATAATGATCAATGACTGAGGGGATGTGGGAAAACTGGGACACTGATGCATTGTTGGTGGAGCTGTGAATGCATCCAACCATCCTGGAGAGCAATTTGGAAGATATCCACTCAAAAAGTTGTCAAACTGTGCATATCCTTTGATCCAATGGTGTTATTATTGGGCTTATATCCCAAAGAGATTTTAAAGAAGGGAAAGGGACCTGTATGTGCAAAAATGTTTGCGGCAGCCCTTTTTGTATTGGCTAGAAACTGGAAATTGAATGGATGCCCATCAATTGGAGAATGGCTGAGTAAACTGTGGTATATAAATGTTATGTAATATTATTGTTCTGTAAGAAATTACCAGCAAGATGAATACAGAGAGGTTTGGAGAGATTACATGAATTGATGCTAAGTGAAATGAGCAGAACCAGGAGATCATTATACATTTCAACAACAAGATTTTATGATGATCAATTCTGATGGAAGTGGCTCTCTTAAAAAATGGGAGGATTCAAACCAGTTCCATTTGTTCAGTGATGAAGAGACCATCTACATCCAGAGAGAGGACCATGGAAACTGAATGTGGACTACAACATAGCATTCTCACCTTCTCTGTTGTTATTTGGTTGCATTTTGTTTTCTTTCTTAGTTTTTCTTTTTCTTCCTTTTTTTTTTTTTGTTATTATAGCTTTTTATTGACAAAACACATGCATGGGTAATTTTTCACCATTGACCCCTGCAAAAACTTCTGTTCCAACTTTTCCCCTCCTTCCCTTTACCCCCTCCCCTAGATGGCAAGTAGTCTAATACATGTAAAATATGTTAAAGTATATGTTAAATACTATATATATATATATATGTATATATGTATATATATATATATATATATATATATATATATATATATATATATATATATATATATATATACACACACACACACACACACATTTACACAGTTATCTTGCTGTACAAGAGAAATCGGATTTAGAAAGAAGGTAATAAATAACCTGAGAAGAAAAACAAAAATGCAAGCAAACAATAACAGAAAGAGTGTAAGTGCTAATTTGTGGTCCATACTTATTTCCCAGTGTTCCTTCACTGGTTGTAGCTGGTTCTGTTCATTACTGATCTGATTTCATTACTGTTCATTACTAAACTGATTTGGATCCTCTCATTGTTGAAGATAGCCACTTCCATCAGAATTGATCCTCATATAGTAAGTATTGTTGTTGAAGTATATAATGATGCCCTGGTTCTACTCATTTCACTTAGCATCAGTTCCAAGCCTCTTTGTATTCATCCTACTGGTCATTGCTAATGGAACAATAATATTCCATAACATTCATATAGCACCATTTACTCAGCCATTTTCTAATTGATGGGCATCCATTCAATTTCCAATTTCTGGCCACTATAAAAAGGGCTGCCACAAACATTTTTGCACAGACAGGTCCCTTTACCTTCTTTAATATCTCTTTGGGATATAAGCCCAGTAATAACACCTCTGGATCAAAGGGTATGCACAGTTTGACAACTTTTTGAGAATAGTTCCAAATTGCTCTCCAGAAGGATTGGATGCATTTTAAGTTCCACGTATCAGTGTCCCATTTCCCCCCATCCCCTCCAACATTCTTCACTAACTTTTCCTGTTATCCTAGCCAATTTGAGATGTGTGTAGTGATATCTCAGAGTTGTCTTAATTTGCATTTCTCTGATCAATAATGATTTGGAGCACCTTTTCCTAGGACTAGAAATAGTCATATTCATATTCAAATAGAAATGGTCAATTATGTTAATAGTTTTCCTAATATTGAACCAGCCTTGCATTCCTAGTAAAAATCCTACTTGCTCTTGGTGTAGTCTCTTAAGGATGATTTTTTGTAATATTTTTGCTAATATTTTATTTAAGATTTTTGCATCAATGTTCATTAGGCAGATTGTTCTATAATTTTCTTTTTCGGTTTTCGTCCTATCTAGTTTAGGTATCAGTATTATGTCTGTGTCATAAAAGGAATTTGGTAGGACTCATTCATTCCCTGTTGCTTCAAATAGTTTATATAGTTTTGGAGTTAATTGTTCTTTAAATGTTTGGTAGAATTCATTGTAAATCCATCTGGTCCTGGGGATTTTTCTTAGGGAATTGATTAATAGCTTGTTATATTTCATTTTCTAAAATGGAACTATTTTACCAATTTACTTCTTCCTTTGTTAATCTGGGCAACCTATATTTTTGAAATTATTCGTCCATATCATTTAAGTTATCAAATTTATTGGCATAATGTTGGGCAATGTAGCTCCTAATTATTGCTATAATTTCCTCTCATTAGTGGAAAGTTCTCCCTTTTCATTTTTAAGGCTAACAATTTGATTTTCTTCTTTCCTTTTTCTAATCAAATTTATTAAAGGTTTATCTATTATGTTGGTTTTTTCATAAAACCAACTCTTAGTTTTATTGATTAATTTATGACCAAAGGAGAACTAGAGATCATTATTGATCACAAAATAGAAGATTTTGATTACATCAAATTAAAAAGCTTTTGTACAAACAAAACTAATGCAAACAAGATTAGAAGGGAAGTAACAAATTGGGAAAATATTTTTAAAGTAATAGGTTCTGATAAAGGCCTCATTTCCGAAATATATAGAGAACTGACTCTAATTTATAAGAAATGATACCATTCTCTAATTGATAAATGGCCAAAAGTTATGAACAGATAATTTTCAGATGATGAAATTGAAACTATTTCCACTCATATGAAAGGGTGTTCCAAATCACTACTGATCAGAGAAATGCAAATTAAGACAACTCTGAGATATCACTACACACCTGTCAGATTGGCTAAGATGACAGTAAGAAATAATGATGAATGTTAGAGGGGATGTGGGAAAACTGGTACACTGATGCATTGTTGGTGGAGTTGTGAAAGAATCCAGCCATTCTGGAGAGCAATCTGGAACTATGCCCCAAAATTTATCAAACTGTGCATACCTTTTGACCCAGCAGCGCTACTACTGGGCTTATATCCCAAAGAAATACTAAAGGGACTTGTATGTGCCAAATTGTTTGCAGCAGCTTTTATGTAGTGGCTAGAAACTGGAAAATGAATGGATGCCCATAAATTGGAGAATGGTTGGATCAATTATGGTATATGAAGTTTATGGAATATTATTGCTCTATAAGAAATGACCGGCAGGATGAATACAGAGAGGTTTGGAGAGACTTACATGGATTGATGCTGAGTGAAATGAGCAGAACTAGAAGCCAGAAGAACCAGGAGCGCACTATACACTTAAACAACGATACTGTATTTCCATAGATAACACTGAGGCACACTAGGCATTCTTTTGGAATAAAGAAATGATGTTCCAGAAAATCAGGCCTTCTCAGTCTTCCAACTCATGATGCCAGGATTATCCAGAGGAGGATTCTAGTCAAGATCACTATATGATTATATATTTCAATGAAACTCAGATATTCTTGGTTCCAAGTCAAAGACCTGTTTCAGAATTCTGGCTTCAAAATCCATTTCTAATTGTTGCATTCAAAAGTGGGACGAAATAGCCATACTGGGAAATACTGTTTTCAGAGCTCTAACTTACCTCCACTTTGTCTGCTTTTAGGATTCTTGGAAGTCCAGACATTCAGTTTTGCAAGGACCTTCCCAAAGATCAGATTCCAATATCTAAAAGAGCACCCTGCAAAGATCTGTATCGGTTTTGGTTTTGGTCAATTTGCTGTTGTTGCTGTTTTTCGCCTGATTATTCTATGGTTTTATTTAAACAAAACTCGAGTCTTTCCCCTACACTGATTTTCCAACAAACATTTTCTTCTTTTCCAAGTCCATATTATATGATACCTTTTAAAGATAACTGCAAGTACTTAAATATTTAGAACTAGTACCATAAGCTATCTTTCCCAATGGGATAATGATATTGCAATTTGCCTTCTCAGTTCTTGAAAACCTCCCTTTTCTCAATTCTAATCTCTCTGAATAACTTCAGGAGCCAAGTAAACCTCAGGATTGTGAATGCAATATTTCCTTTAAGCTTACACAGTCTGTTTTTTTTTTATTACTCTCCTTGATCATCTATTCTGCCTTCACTTTGCCCTTTCCATTGGTATATTTCAAGGTATGATTGAACTCCCAGGTTGAACTTTCTGTATCTCTGCCCTCTCACATTTCCACATGACAAGTACCTGGAAATTTCAGCTCTTAAGGTTCTAGGGAACATCTAAAACATGATATTTTGGGTTCTAAAGCCATATCATGTAATTTTGGTCACATTCCCAGTTTTAGTTTTCTTACTTGGATTATGATTACACTATCTATTGCTAAGCAGCCTTCTTGCTGGTAAAGTCTCTATACTGAGCATTTGCTTTTTATGGTTCAAAATGCCTAAGATGCATTTTTTTCCTCACAGTAATGCGAGATTTTCTTTTGAGCATAAGATAATTTTTTCATTATTTTTATAGATTTTTATTGACAAAATATATGCATGGGTAATTTTTCAACATTGACTCTTACAAACACTTCTGTTCCAACTTTTCCTCTCCTTCCCTCCATCCCCTCCCCTAGATGGCAGGCAGTCCCATACATGTTAAACATGTTAAATTATATTTTAAATACAATATATATCTACATATTTATACAGTCATCAGATTTAAAAAGAAGGTAAAAATAATCTGGGAAGAAAAACAAAAAGAGCATAAAATAAATTTAATGGAGAAGAAAAGACTATTGTTTTATAAAAAAATCTAAAATTACCATATTTCTTAATTTCCTTCAAACTGAGTAACCTTTTAATGAAGGGTACACAGGCTTCTAATTCCTGGAATTACTTATATTTTCCATTCTAAGGCCAGTTCCAAACCAGATGATGGATATTTTCAGGATCCTCCAAAGTCAGAAATGTGGAAGTTTTGAAGATGTTCCAGCACTGACCTTTGATGTTCTAAGAGCTTTCCTCACTCTGATCTAGCTTCTTCCAAGTGCTTCTACTTCTCTCAGTTTCTTTTCCATGGCTTCTCTCATGCTGGACATTCTATGGATTTACCATTCCATTGTTTTGATAAATTGCATCTCAGCTTTGGAATAGCTTCCTTTTTTTCTTTAAGGATGAAGAAATCAGATGAATTGACAGAACCAGGGGAAAAATTGTTTAACATTTGAAAATTAAATTTGAATTCAGATCTTGCTGACACCAGGGCTAGTACTGTCCACATCTTCCCTTTTCTGTTTTAGTATCTCTCATTGCTGACACTCCAAAATTTACAGTGTAAAAAGTCCCAAATCCTGGATTAAGAATGTCACTCAATGTCAAATGTTCTCGGTTCTAAGTGATCTTCCTGATGCCATATTGTAGCTTTAATTAACTCTTTCGTGTGGTACTTTCTGAGGCAAGATTGAACACCTAGCTCAGACAGTCCATATCTCCCTTATCAACATATTTCAACATTTCCACATGAAGGATATCTGGAAGTCCCCACCTTTCATGTTCTAGAGACCATCCAAGACATGCCATTGTCATATGCCCAGCAGAACATTAGCAAGGATTGGGAATATATAACTTTGCAGTACAAGAAAGGATTCAAAATAATAGAAGAAATTATTTTCATTAGTCCCCATCTTTTCTTTGCTTTCTTATAAGTTTTTCTTTTGCTCTCTGCTGCACACCATTTTTTACTTTATTCTTTTCCCCTTTTTATCCCCCAATATCTCCCAAGTAGACTATAGTTAAACACAAATATACATAATAGATATATGTTGTTTTCTTCCCACTGTTTACTTTCCCTTCCTTTTATCCCTCCCCTTATTTTTTATTTAAAATTTTAATTAATAATAATTAGACATGTATTTTTTACATAACACCTTATGAATCAAATTAGGAGAGAAAAATAAAAATAGAGAAAAAATATGAGAGAAAAAGAAAAAAAAAAAAGCAAACATAGCATGTACTGATTTATATTCAGTCTCTACAATTCTCTCTATGGATGTAGATAACATTTTCTGTCCAAAGTTTATTGGGATTGCTTTGATCACTGAACCACTGAAAAGAACCAAGTCCTTCATAGTTGATCATTGCACAATCTTGTTGGTACTCTGTACAATGTATTCCTAGATCTGTCTGTTTTGTTCAGCATGAATTGGTGTAAATCTTTCCAGGCCTTTCTAAAATCAGCTTGTTTATCATTTTTATAGAATAATACTATTCCATTACTTGTACATACCATAACTTATTGAGCCACTCCCCAATTGATAGGCATCTACTCATTTTCCAATTCTTAGTCACTACAAAAAGAGCTGCTACAAGTATTTTTGCACATGGGTGTCTTTTTCTGTCCTTTATGATTTCTCTGGAATAAAGACTCAGTAGAGGCACTGTTGGATCAAAGGATATGCATAGTTTCATAGTCCTTTAGGTATTGTTCCAAATTGCTTTCTAGAATGGCTGGATCAGTTCACAACTCCACCAAAAACACATTTGTGTCCAAGTTTTCCCACTTCCCCTCCAACATTTATCATTTTCTTTTCCTGTCATCTTAGCCAATCTGAGAGGTGTTAGATGGTACCTCAGAGTTGTTTTATTTTGCATTTTTCTAATCAATAGTGATTTAGAGTGCTTTTAATTTCATCAACTGAAAATTGTCCATCTTCTTTGAACATTAATCCTTTGGGGAAAGACTTGTATTCTTATGAAGTTGACACAATTCTTTACATATTTTTAAATTGAGGCCTTTGTCAGAAACACTGGCTATAAAATCTTTTCCTAGCTTTGTGCTTTTCTTCTACTCTTGGCTACGTTGGTTTGGTTTGTTCAAAATTTTTTTTAATTTAATGGAATTAAAGTTGTCTATTTTGAACTTTATAAAGTGATCCAGTTCTTTGTCCATGAATTCCTCCCTTCTCCAAATATCTGATAGGTAAATTATTCCTCACTCTCCTAATTTGCTTATAGTGTCATCCTTTATGCCTAAATCATATATCCATTTGAACTTATTTTGGGATGGGATATGAATGTACATTTATGCTGAGTTTTTAACATTATTTTCCAGGCTTCTCAGCAATTTTTGTGAAATAGTGATTTTTTTATCCCAGAAGCTGGAGTTATGCGATTTATCAAACACTAGATTACTATAGTTATTGATTATTTTGTCATACATATCTAACCTATTCCACTGATCCAACACTATTTCTTTATATTAGAGTTTTGGATCTGGTAATGTTTGGCCACCATCTTTGTATTTTTAAAAAATTAATTCTCTTGATATTATTGATCTTTTGTTCTTCCAGATGAATTTTGCTATTATTTCTTTTTTTAAATTAATTTTATAATTATAACTTTTTTTGACAATACATATTCATAGGTAATTTTTTTTGCAACATTATCCCTTGTACTCCCTTCTGTTCCAAGTTTTTCCCCTCCTTCCCTCCATCCCCTCCCCTATATAGAAGGCATTCCCATACATATTAAATATCTTATAGTATATGCTTGGTACAATATATATGTGCAGAATTGAATTTTGTTGTTGCTGTTGTTGCAAAGGAAGAATTGTATTCAGAAGGTAAAAATAATCTGGGAAGAAAAACCAAAAAACAAAACAAAACAAAACAAAATGCTCAAAGTTTACACTCATTTCCCAGTGTTCCTTTTCTGGATGTAGCTGATTCTGTCCACCATTGATCAATTGGAATTGCATTGGCTCTTCTCTATGTTGAAGATATCCACTTCCATCAGAATACATCCTCATCCAGTATCATTGTTGAAGTGTATAATGATCCCCTAGTTCTGCTCGTTTCACTCAGCATCAGTTGATGTAAATCTCTCCAAGCCTCTTTGTATTCCTCCAGTTGGTTATTTCTTACAGAACAATAATATTCCATAGCATTCATATACCATAATTTACCCAACCATTCTCCAATGGATGGACATCCATTCATTTTCCAGTTTCTAGCCACTATGAAAAGGGCTGCCACAAACATTTTGGCACATACAGGTCCCTTTCCCTTCTTTAGTATTTCCTTGGGATATAAGCCCAGTAGTAGCGCTGCTCGGTCAAAGGGTATGCACAGTTTGATAGCTTTTTGGGCATAATTCCAGATTGCTCTCCAGAATGGTTGGATTCTTTCACAACTCCACCAACAATGCATCAGTGTCCCAGTTTTCCCACAGCCCCAACATTCATCATTATTTTTTCCTGTCATCTTAGCCAATCGGACATGTGTGTAATGATATCTCAGAGTTTTATGAATTTTCATTTCTTTGATCAATAGTTATTTGGAACCCTCTTTCATATGAGTGGAAATAGTTTTAATTTCATCATATGAAAATTGTCTGTTCATATCCTTTGACCATTTTTCAATTGGGGAATGGCTTGATTTCTTATAAATTAAAGTCAATTCTCTGTATATTTTGGCAATGAGGCCTTTATCAGAAACTTTAACTGTAAAAATGTTTTCCCAATTTGTTACTTCCCTTCTAATCTTGTTTGCATTAGCTTTGTTTGTACAAAAGCTTTTTATTTGGTGTAATCAAAAATTTCTATTTTGTGATCAATAATGGTCTCTAGTTCTCCTTTGGACCATTGACAGCTTCTGTATGGAGAGAGAACAGACTTCAAATACTGAGGAGACTAAAAACAGATTGTCCCCAGAGGAATTCCTTAAGGCGGATATGTTCTGCTCCTCAATACAAAAGAATCTCATAGAGGAAATCAAAAAGGCTCTCACATGAGACCTAGAAGAGAAATGGGAAAAGGAAAGGGAATCTTGGAAAGAGAGCCTGGAGAAGTCATCCAGAGTGGATAAAGAGATCAAATCATTGAGAAATAAAATTAGTGAATTAGAAAAGGCAAACAACTCCAAGGAAAACAGGATTAGTGAGCTGGAAAAAGTAAACAACTCCAAGGAAAACAGGATTAGTGAGCTGGATAAAGAAATCAGCTCTCTAAAAAATAGTAGGTATAAAATGGAAAAAAAATTCCATAGAAAAAATAAACTCACTTAAAAACACAATTGGACAATTACAAAAAGATATAAAAAAAGTGAGTGAAGAAGGTACATCATTGAAAATTAGACTCCAACAAGTAGAAATGAATGACTCAATGAGAAACCAAGAAGTAGTCCAGACCAGAGAAAGGAAACAATTGAAAAGAATGTCAAGTACCTTATTGGAAAGACAACAGACCTGGAAAACAGATCCAGGAGGGACAATTTGAGAATAATCGGACTCCCTGAAAAATGTGAGGAAAAAAAGAGCCTGGACACTATTTTCCAGGAAATTCTCAAAGAGAACTGCCCAGACGTTCTGGAAACAGAGGGTAAAATAGTCATTGAAAAAATTCATCGATCACCTACTTAAAGGGACCCTAAAATCAAAACGCCAAGAAATATAGTGGCCAAGTTCAAGAACCATCAGACAAAGGAAAAAATGCTGGAAGCTGCTAGAAAAAAGCAATTCAGATATGGAGGAGCCACAATAAGGATAACCCAGGATCTAGCAGTGTCCACATTAAAAGAACAAAGGGCCTGGAACATGATATTCCGAAAGGCTAAGGAACTTGGTATGCAGGCAAGAATAAGTTACCCAGCAAGAATAAGCATCCTTTTCTAGGGAAGAAGATGGACATTTAACGAAATAAATGAATTCCATCTATTTTTGATGGAAAAACCATACCTACATAAAAAGTTTGATCTTCAAATACAGAACTCAAGAGATTTCTAAAAAGGTAAAAAGAAATCTTGAGAACTATACTTCTGCCATAAAATATGTAAAGAACATATGTATAATTTGTCCTAGAAACTAGAGGTAGAAGGGAAATTACATCATAAAAAAGTGTAAAGTGGTGGTACTACATCTCATGAAGAGGCAAAGGTAACCTATTATATCTGAAGGAAAGAAAGGAGGGAGATGAACATAGTGTGTCTCAATAGACATATTTGATTTATGGTGAAACTTCTTCCATATCATTGAAAAGTGAAAGGGAAGGAGTCAGATAAAGGGAAGGGAATACAGAAATTGTGAGGAAAAGGGGTAAAATAAAGGAAGGAACTTTAAGGAGGGGGAGGGATACTAAAAAGGGAGGGCTGTGAAAAGCAAGTGGTGTTCACAAGTTTAATACTGCATAGGGGGGTAAGAGGGAAGGAAAGGGGAAAAGCATAAGCAGGTGTTAACAGGATGGCAAGCAATATAGAATTAGTCATTCTAGTCATAAATGTGAATGGGGCAAACTGCCTCATAAAGAGGAAGCAGTTAGCAGACTGGATTAAAAGTCAGAATCCTACTATATGTTGTTTACAGGAAACACACCTGAAACAGGGTGATACATTCAAACTAAAAGTAAAAGGGTGGAGCAGAATCTACTATGCTTCAGGCAAAGCCAAAAAAGCAGGGGTAGCCATCCTCATCTCAGATGAAGTAAAAACAAAAATTGATCTAATTAAAAGAGATAAGGAAGGGCATTATCCTGCTAAAGGGTACCATCAATAAGGAAGCAGTATCAATATTAAACATATATGCACCAAGTGGTGCAGCGTCTAAATTCTTAAAAGAGAAATTAAGAGAGATGCAAGAAGAAATAGACAGCAAAACTATAATAGTGGGAGATCACAACCTTGCACTCTCAGAATTAGATAAATCAAACCACAAAATAAAGAAGAAAGAAGTCAAAGAGGTAAATAGAATACTAGAAAAGTTGGATATGATAGATCTTTGGCGAAAGCTAAATGGAGACAGAAAGGAGTATAGTTTCTTCTCAGCAGTTCATGGAACCTATACAAAAATTAATCATATACTAGGGCATAAAAACCTCAAAATCAAATGCAGTAAGGCAGAAATAGTAAATGCATCCTTTTCCGACAACAATGCAATCAAAATTACATTTAATAAAAAGCCAGGGGAAAATAGACCAAAAAATAATTGGAAACTAAATAATCTTATACTAAAGAATGATTGGGTAAAACAGCAAATCATAGACATATTTAATAACTTCACCCAAGAAAATGACAATGATGAGACATCATACCAAAATATGTGGGATACAGCCAAAGCAGTAATAAGGGGAAGTTTTATATCTCTAGAGGCCTACTTGCATAAAATAGAGAAAGAGAGGGCCAAAGAATTGGGCTCACAACTAACATTACTAGAAAATGAACAAATTAAAAACCCCCAGACAAACACAAAACTTGAAATTCAAAAAATAAAAGGTGAGATTAATAAAACTGAAAGTAAAAAAAAAAACCTATTGAATTAATTAATAAAACTAAGAGTTGGTTCTATGAAAAAACCAACAAAATAGACAAACCCTTAGTAAACCTGATTAAAAAAGGAAAGAGAAAAAGCAAATTGTTAGTCTTGAAAATGAAAAGGGAGAACTCACCACTACTGCAGAGGAAATTAGAACAATAGTTAGGAGCTACTTTGCTCAACTTTATGCCAATCAATTCGATAACTTAAATGAAAGGGAAGAATACCTTTAAAAATATAGCTTCCCAGATTAACAGAGGAAGAAGTAAGTATTCTAAATAGTCCCATCTCAAAAAAAAAAAAAATAGAACAAGCTCCCCAAGAAGAAATAGAAATATAGAAATAGAATAGAATAGAACAACTCCCCAAGAAAAAATCCCCAGGCCAGATGGCCTGTGAATTCTACCAAACATTTAAATTACATTTAGACATACATCTACAAACATTTAAATTAAATTTAGAATTACATGTGAATTCTACCAAACATTTAAAGAACAACTAACTCCAATGCTATATAAACTATTTGAAAAAATAGGGATTGAAGGAGTCCTACCAAACTCCTTTTATGACACAGACATGGTATTGATACCTAAACCAGGTAGATCGAAAACTGAGAAAGAAAACTATAGACCAATTTCCTTAATAAACATTGATGCTAAAATCTTAAATAAGATATTAGCATATATACTTCAGAAAATCATCCCCAGGATAATACACTATGACTAAGTGGGATTTATACCAGGAATGCAGGGCTGGTTTAATATTAGGAAAACTATTAGTATAATTGACCATATTAATAATCAAATTAATAAAAACCATATGATCATCTCAATAGATGCAGGAAAAGCATTTGATAAAATCCAACATCCATTCCTACTAAAAACGCTTGAGAGTATAGGAATAAATGGACTATTCTTTGAAATAATAATGAGCATAAATTTAAAACGTTCAGTAAACATCATATGTAATGGCGATAAATTGGAAGCTTTCCCAGTAAGATCAGGAGTGAAACAAGGTTGCTCACTATCACCATTACTATTCAATATTGTACTAGACACACTAGCCTCGGCAATAAGAGTTGAGAAAAAGATTCAAGGAATTAGAGTAGGTAATGAGGAAACCAAACTATCACTCTTTGCAGATGACATGATGGTATACTTAGGGAACCCCAAAGACTCTGCTGAAAAGCTATTAGAAATAATTCAGAATTTTAGCAAAGTTGCTGGATACAAAATAAATCCACAGAAATCCTCAGCATTTTTATACATTACCAACACAATCCAACAGCAAGAGATACAAGGAGAAATTCCATTCAAAATAATAGTCTATAGTATAAAATATTTGGGAATATATCTACCAAAGGAAATTCAGGAATTATATAAGCAAAATTACAAAACACTTGCCACAAGACTGATGAGAAACAGAAAAAGGTAAAAAGAACTCTTGAGAACATGGATAATTTGATTTTACTGATATAAAAAGAGGGGGAGTTGTAAAGGGAAGGGGGTAGAATCAGAAAAAGGGGAAGGAGTGATAAAAAGAGGGAAACTACATCCCAGGAAGAGACATAGAAAATCTACATCTGAGGGAATTTAGAGAGGGGGAGAAACTTTGTGTGAACCTTACTCTCATCAGAGTAGGCTGAAAGAGTAGATAATTGACATATTTGTTTTTCAGACAAATCTCTCTCACCTCATTAAAAGGGGGAGAGGAAAAGGGAAAAGGAAAAGGGGAATAAGGGAAGGGATTTGGAAGGAGGGGGGAGGGATACTAAAAAGGGAGGGCTGCACATCACAAGTGGGGTCTATAAATTAAATATTGGGGAATGGGTTCAGGGGGGTCAAGGGAAAAAAGCATAATCTGGGGATAATATGATGGCAGGAAATACATAATTAATAATTTTAACTGTAAATGTGAATGGGATGAACGCTCCCATCAAACGGAGGCGGATAGCAGACTGGATCAAAAGTCAGAACCCTACAATATGTTGTTTACAAGAAACACACTTAAAGCCGGGAGATACATACAGAGTAAAGGTAAAAGGTTGGAGCAGAATCTATTATGCTTCAGGTAAAGCCAAAAAAGCAGGGGTAGGCATCCTTATCTCAGATCAAGGAAAAGCAGAAGTTGATCTAATTAAAAGAGATAAGGAAGGAAACTAGATCCTGCTAAAAAGTAGCATAAACAATGAAACCATATCAATACTAAACATATATACATCAAATGGTATAGCATATAACTTTCTAAAGGAAAAGTTAAGAGAATTACAAGAAGAAATAGACAGTAAAATTATAATAGTGGGAGATCTCCACCTTGCACTCTCAGATTTAGACAAATCAAACCAAAAAACAAATACGAAAGAAATTAAAAAAGTAAATAGAACATTAGAAAAACTAGGTGTGATAGACCTTTGGAGAAAACTGAATGGCAATAGAAAGGAATATACTTTTTTCCCACCAGTTCATGGATCGTATACAAAAGTTGACCATATATGAGGACATAAAGATCTCAAAATTAAATGCAGGGGAGGCAGAAATAATAAATGCCTTCTTCTCAGATCACAATGCAATAAAAACTACATTCAATAAGGAGTTAGGGGAAAATAGACCAAAGTAATTGGAAACTGAATAATCTCATCTTAAAGAATGACTGGGTGAAACAGCAATTTATAGAAACAATTAATAATTTCACCCTAGATAATGACAATGATGAGACATCATACCAAAATCTGTGGGATGCAGCTAAAGCGGTAATAAGGGTAAATTTTATATCTTTAGACTTTTATTTGATCAAAATAGAGAAAGAGAAGATTAATGAATTGGGCCTACAACTGAAAAAATTAGAAAAAGACCAAATTAAAACCCCCCAACCAAAAATTAAACTTGAAATACAAAAATTAAAAGGAGAAATCAATAATATTGAAAGTAAAAAACTATTGAATTAATAAATAAAATGAAGAGTTGGTTTTATGAAAAAGCCAATAAAATAGATAAACCTTTGGTAAATCTGATCAGGAAAAGGAAAGGGGAAAATGAAATTGTTAGTCTTACAAACAAAAAGGATTATCTTTCCACCAATGAAGAGGAATTAAAAAAATAATGAGTTACTTTGCCCACCTTTATGCCAATAAATTTGATAACTTAAGTGAAATGGATGACTTCCTCCAAAAATATAGGCTTCCTAGATTAACAGAGGAGATAAATTGCTTAAATAGTCCCATTTCAGAAAAAGAAATAGAACAAGCTATTAATCAACTCCCCAGGAAAAAATCCCCAGGATCAGATGGATTTACATGTGAATTCTACCAAACATTTAAAGAACAATTATGGGATGAAGGAGTCCTACCAAACTCCTTTTATGACACAGACATGGTATTGATACCTAAACCAGGTAGATTGAAAACTGACAAAGAAAATTATAGACCAATTTCCATTATGAATATTGATGCTAAAATCTTAAATAAGATATTAGCAAAAAAACTTCAGAAAATCATACCCAGGATAATACACTATGATCAAGTAGGATTTATACCAGGAATGCAGGGCTGGTTTAATATTAGGAAAACTATTATTATCATTGAACATATAATTATCAAATTAATAAAAACCATATAATTATCTCAATAGATGCAGAAAAAGCATTTGATAAAATCCAACATCCATTCCTACTAAAAACTCTTGAGAGTATAGGAATAAATGGACTATTCTTTAGAATAATCAGGAGCATATATTTAAGACCTTCAGTAAACATCATATGTAATGGCGATAAACTGGAAGCTTTCCCAGGAAGATCAGGAGTGAAACAAGGTTGCCCACTATCCCCATTACTATTAAATATAGTACTAGAAACTCTAGTCTCGGCAATAAGAGACACAAAAGAGATTCAAGGAATTAGAGTAGGAAATGAGGAAATCAAACTATCACTCTTTCCAGATGACAGGATAGTATATTTAGAGAACCTCAAAGATTCTGCTAAAAAGCTATTAGAAATAATTCAGAATTTTAGCAAAGTTGTAGGATACAAAATAAATCCACATAAATCCTCAGCTTTTTTATATATCACCAACAAAATGCAACAGCAAGAGATACAAAGAGAAATTCCAATCCCAACAAATGTTGAGAGTATAAAGTATTTGGGAATCCATCTACCAAAGAAAAGTCAGGAATTATATGAGAAAAATTACAAAACACTTGCCACAAAGATAAAGTCAGATTTAAATAGTTGGAAAGACATTCAGTGCTCTTGGATAGGCCGAGCAAATATAATAAAGATCACAATTCTCCCCAAACTAATCTATTTATTTAGTGCTATACCAATCAGACTCCCAAGAAACTATTTTAATGACCTAGAAAAAAATAACAACAAAATTCATATGGAACAACAAAAGGTCGAAAATTTCAAGGGAAATAATGAAAAAAAAAGTCCGATGAAGGTGGTCTAGGTGTACCTGATCTAAAGCTATATTATATAGCAGCAGTCACCAAAAACCTTTTGATATTGGCTAAGAAATAGAGCAGTCAATCAGTGGAACAGATTAGGTACAAAGGACAAAAAAGGATATATCTATAGCAATCTAGTCTTTGAGAAACCAAAAGATACCAATATTAGGGATAAATATTCATTATTTGGAAAAAACTGTTGGGAAAACTGGAAATTAGTATGGCAGAAATTAGATATGGATCCACACTTAACACCATATACCAAAATAAGATCAAAATGAGTCCATGATTTAGGCATAAAGAGTGAGATCATAAATAGATTAGAGAAACAGAAAATAGTCTACCTCTCAGACCTGTGGAGGAGGAAGGAATTTATGACCAGAGGAGAATGAAAAATCATGATTGATCACAAAATATAAGATTTTGATTACATCAAATTAAAAAGCTTTTGTACAAACAAAACTAATGCAAACAAGATTAGAAGGGAAGTAACAAATTGGGAAAATATTTTTACAGTTAAAGGTTCTGATAAAGGCCTCATTTCCAAAATATATAGAGAACTAACTCTAATTTATAAGAAATGAACCCATTCTCCAATTGATAAATGATCAAGGGATATGAACAGACAATTTTCAGATGATGAAATTGAAACTATATCCTCTCATATGAAAGAGTGTTCCAAATCACTACTGATCAGAGAAATGCAAATTAAGACAACTCTGAGATACCACTACACACCTGTCAGATTGGCTAAGATGACAGGAACAAATAATGATGAATGTTGGAGGGGATGTGGGAAAACTGGGACACTAATGCATTGCTGGTGGAGTTGTGAAAGAATCTAGCCATTCTGGAGAGCAATCTGTAATTATGCCCAAAAAGTTATCAAAATGTGCATACCCTTTGTTCCAGCAGTGTTACTACCGGGCTTATATCCCAAAGAAATACTGAGGAGGGGAAAGGGACCTCTATGTGCCAAAATGTTTGTGGCAGCTCTTTTTGTAGTTGCTAGAAACTGGAAAATGAATGGAAGCCCATCCATTGGAGAATGGTTGGGTAAATTATGGTATATGAAGTTTATGGAATATTATTGCTCTGTAAGAAATGACCAGCAGGAGGAATACAGAGAGGCTTGTAGAGACATCAAATGATGCTGAGTGAAATGAATAGAACCAGAAGATCGCTGTACACTTCAATGCTGTATGAAGATGTATTCTGATGGAAGTGGATATCTTCAAAATAAAGAAGATCCAACTCACTTCCAGTTGATCAATGATAGACAGAAACACCTACACCCAGAGAAGGAACACTGGGAAGTGAATGTAAATTGTTAGCACTACTGTCTATATACCCAGGTTACTTATACTTTCAGAATCCAATTCTTATTATGCAACAAGAAAATTGGATTTACACACACATATTGTATCTAGGTTATATTGTAACACATGTAAAATGTATGGGATTTCCTGTCATCAAGGGGAGGGAGTAGAGGGAGGGAGAGGATAATTTGGAAAAATGAATACAAGGGATAATGTTATAAAAAAATTACTCATGCATATATATTGTCAAAAATTATAAATAAAATAAAATAAAAAAAGAAAAACAGCCAAAAGAAAGATCAATGAATTAGGCTTGCAATTTGAAAAGCTAGTAAAAGCAAATTAAAAGCCCCAAATTAAATACTAAATTTGAAATTCAAAAAATCAAAGGAGAAATCTATAAAATTGAAAGTAAAAAAAAACCTATTCAATTAATAAACAAAACTAATATTTCGTTTTATAAAAAAGCAATAAAATAGATAAATCTTTGGTAAATTTGATTAGAAAGAGGAAAATCAAATGGTTAGTCTTAAAAATGAAAAGAGATTAATCTCCAATACTGAAGAGGAAATTACGGTAATAATAAAAAGCTATTTTGCCCAGCTTTATGTCAATAAATTTGATAACCTAAGTGAAATGGATGAATACCTTCAAAAATATAGGTTGCCTAGATTAACAGGGAAGGAAATAAATTGCTGAAATAGTCCCATTTTATTTTATTTTATTTTATTGTAATTTTAAAATTAATTTTATAAATATACCATTTTTGACAGTACACATACATAGGTAATTTTTTTTTTACAGCATTATCCCTTGTATTCTCTTCTGTTCTGAATTTTTCCCTCTTTCCTCCACCCTTCCCCTAGATGGCAGGCATTCCCATGTATATTAAATACGTTATAGTTTATCCTAGATACAATATATATGTGCAGAACCAAATTTTGTTGTTGTTGCTGTTGTTGTAAAGGAAGAATTGGATGCATAAGTTAAAAATAACCTGGGAAGAAAAACAAAAAATGCAAACAGTTTACACTCATTTCCAGTGTTCCTTCTCTGGGTATAGCTGATTCTGTCCATCATTGATCAATTGGAATTGAATTAGATCTTCTCTATCTTGAAGATAACCACTTCCATCAGAATACATCCTTATACAGTATTTTTGTTGAAGTGTATAATGATCTCCTAGTTCTGCTCATTTCACTCAGCATCAGTTGATATAAGTCTCTCCATGTCTCTCTGTATTCATCCTGCTGGTCATTTCTTACAGAACAATAAAATATTCCATAACCTTCATATACCATAATTTACCCAACCATTCCCCAGTTGATGGGCATTCATTCATTTTCCAGTTTCTTTTTTTTTTAATTTTTTATTATATATATACTTTTTATAATATTATCCCTTGTATTCATTTTTCCAAATTATCCCCCCCTCCCTCTATTCCCTCCCCCCGATGACAGGCAATCCCATACATTTTACATGTGTTACAATATAGTCTAGGTAAAATACATGTGTGTGAATATCATTTTCTTGTTGCACAATAAACATTAGAATCCGAAGGTACATGCAACCTGGGCAGACAGATATTAGTGCTAACAATTTACATTCACTTCCCAGTGTTTCTTCTCTGGGTGTAGCTACCTCTGTCCATCATTGATCAACTGGAAGTGAGTTGGATCTTCTTTATGTTGAAGATTTCCACTACCATCAGAATACATCCTCATACAGTATTGTTGTTGAAGTGTACAGTGATCTTCTGGTTCTGCTCATTTCACTCAGCATCAGTTGATTTAAGTCTCTCCAGGCCTCTCTGTATTCCTCCTGCTGGTCATTTCTTACAGAGCAATAATATTCCATAACCTTCATATACCACAATTTACCCAACCATTCTCCAACTGATGGACATCCATTCATCTTCCAGTTTCTAGCAACAACAAAAAGAGATGCCACAAACATTTTGGCACATATATGTCTCTTTCCGCTCTTTAGTATTTCTTTGGGATATAATCCCAGTATAGCGCTGCTGGGTCAAAGGGTATGCACAGTTTGATAACTTTTTGGGCATAATTCCAGATTGCTCTCCAGAATGGCTGGATTCTTTCGCAACTCCACCAGCAATGTATTAGTGTCCCAGTTTCCCCACATCCCCTCCAACATTCATCATTATTTGTTCCTGTCATCTTAGCCAATCTGACAGGTGTGTAGTGGTATCACAGAGTTGTCTTAATTTGCATTTCTCTGATCAGTAGTGATTTGGAACACTCTTTCATATGAGAGGATATAGTTTCAATTTCTTCCTCTGAGAATTGCCTGTTCATATCCTTTGACCATTTATCAATTGGAGAATGGTTCGGTTTCTTATAAATTAGGGTCAGTTCTCTATATATTTTGGAAATGAGACCTTTGTCAGAACCTTTGTTTTTAAAAATATTTTCCCAATTTGTTACTTCCCTTCTAATCTTGTTTGCATTAGTATTATTTGTACAGAAACTTTTTAGTTTGATGTAATCAAAATCTTCTATTTTGTGATCAATAATGATCTCTAGTTCTCCTCTGGTCATAAATTCCTTCCTCCTCCACAAGTCTGAGAGGTATATTATCCTCGGTTCCTCTAATCTATTTATTATCTCCCTCTTTATGCCTAAATCATGGATCCATTTTGATCTTATCTTGGTATATGGTGTTAAGTGTGGATCCATATCTAATTTCTGCCATACTAATTTCCAGTTTTCCCAACAGTTTTTTCCGAATAATGTATTTTTATCCCTAATGTTGGAATCTTTGGGTTTGTCAAAGATTAGATTGCTATAGATGTACCCTTTTTTGTCCTTTGTATCTAATCTGTTCCACTGATCGACCGGTCTATTTCTTAGCCAATACCAAATGGTTTTGGTGACTACTGCTATATAATATAGCTTTAGATCAGGTACACTTAGACCACCTTCCTCTGAGTTTTTTTTCATTAGTTCCCTTGCAATTCTCGACCTTTTATTCTTCCATATGAATTTTGTTGTTATTTTTCTAGGTCATTGAAATAGTTTCTTGGGAGTCTGATTGGTATAGCACTAAATAAATAGATTAGTTTGGGGAGTATTGTCATCTTTATTATATTTGCTCGGCCTATCCAAGAGCATTGAATGTCTTTCCAATTATTTAAATCTGATTTTATTTTTGTGGCAAGTGTTTTGTAATTTTTCTCATATAATTCCTGACTTTTCTTTGGTAGATGGATTCCCAAATATTTTATACTCTCAACATTTGTTTGGAATGGAATTTCTCTTTGTATCTCTTGCTGTTGCATTTTGTTAGTGATATATAAAAATGCCGAGGATTTATGTGGATTTATTTTGTATCCTGCCACTTTGCTGAAATTTTGAATTATTTCTAGTAGCTTTTTAGCAGAGTCTTTGGGGTTCTCTAAGTATACCATCATGTCATCTGCAAAAAGTGATAGTTTAATTTCTTCATTTCCTACTCTAATTCCTTGAATCTCTTTCTCGGCTCTTATTGCCGAGGCTAGCGTTTCTAGTACTATATTTTTTTGTGATCAATAATGGTCTCTAGTTCTCCTTTGGTCACAAATTCCTTCCTCCTCCACAGGTCTGAGAGGTAAACTATCCTATGTTCCCCCAATTTATTTATGATCTCGTTCTTTATGCCTAAATCATGGACCCATTTTGATCTTACCTTAGTATGTGGTGTGAAGTGTGGGTGTATGCCTAGTTTCTGCCTTACTAAGTTCTAGTTTTCCCAACAGTTTTTGTCAAATAATGAATTCTTATCCCAAAAGTTGGGATCTTTGGGTTTATCAAACACTAGATTGCTATTTTTATTCACTATCTTGTCCTGTGAACCTAACCTATTCCACTGATCAACTAGTCTATTTCTTAGCCAATAGCAAATGGTTTTGGTGACTGCTGCTTTATAATATAGTTCTAGATCAGGTACAGCTAGGCCACCTTCATTTGATTTTGTTTTCATTACTTCCCTTGAAATTCTTGACCTTTTGTTCTTCCATATGAATTTTGTTGTTATTTTTTCTAGTCATTAAAATAGTTTCTTGGGAGTCTGATTGGTATAGCACTAAATAAATAGATTAGTTTGGGTAGTATTGTTATCTTGATTATATTCACTTGGCCTCTCCAAGAGCACTTAATGTCTTTCCAATTATTTAAATCTATAAAATTTAAAATATTAATTGCTCTTCAATTGGGTGACCAAATATAATAAAGATGACAATACTACCTAAACTAATCTATTTATTTAGCACTATGTCAATCAGACTCCCAAAAAACTATTTAATGACCTAGAAAAATAACAACAAAATTCATATGGAACAACAAAAGGTCAATAATTTCAAGGGAACTAATGAAAGAAAAATCAAATGAATGTGGCCTAGTTGTACCTGATCTAAAACTATAGTATAAAGCAGCGGTCATCAAAACCATTTGGTATTGGCTAAGAAATAGAATATTTGATCAGTGATTAGGTTAGGTTTACAGGACAAAATAGTCAATAACCTTAATAATCTAGTGTTTGACAAACCCAAATACCTCAGCTTTTGGGATAACAATTCACTGCTTGACAAAAACTGTTGGGAAAATTGGAAATTAGTATGTCAGAAACTAGACATTGACACACACTTAAAAGTGTACACCAAGATAAGGCCAAAATGGGTTTATGACGTAAGTCATAGAGAATGAGATTATAAATAAATTAGAGGAACATAGGATAGTTTACCTGTCAGACCTGTGCAGAAGGAAGAATTTGCGATCAAACAAAAACTAGAGATCTTTATTTATCAGAAAAATTGAAAATTTTGATTATATCAAGTTAAGTTTTTGTACAGACAAAACTAATGCAGACAAGATTAAAAGGCAAGTAATAAATTGAGAAAAAAACATTTTTCCAGGTTCTGATAAAGGCCTCACTTCCAGAATAAATAGAGAATTGATTAAAATTTATAAGAAATCAAGCCGTTCTTCAACTGATAAATGGTCAAAGGATATGAACAGACAATTTTCAAATGAAGAAGTTGAAAATATTTCCACTCATATAAAAAGTATTCCAAATCTTTATGGAGCAGAGAAATGAAAATTAAGATAAATCTGAGATACCACTACACACCTCTCAGATTGACTAGGATAACAGGAAAAGGTAATGACGATTGTTGGTGGGGATGTGGGAAAACTGGGAGATTGATACATTGTTGTTGGAATTGTGAATGCATCCAACCATTCTGGAGAGCAATTTGGAACTATGCTCAAAAAGTTATCAAAATGTGCATATCCTTTGATCCAGCAGTGTTTCTACTGTGCTTATATCCCAAAGAGATCTTAAAGAAGGGAAAGGGACCCACATGTACAAAAATGTTAGTATACACATATATATATGTATGTATGTATATATATATACATACATATATTGTATTTAACATATGATTTAACATATTTAACATGTATTGGACTACCTGCCATCTACCTATGGTAGGGGGTGAGGGAAGGAGGGGAAAAGTTGGAATAAAAGGTTTTGCAAGAGTCAATGCTGAAAAATTACCCAGGCACATATATCTTTTAAATAAAAAAGACATAATAAAAAAGAGATATAAGATAAAATTGTAGCATTCCATGAACATCAAATAAAGGATTTCATATTTTATTCATTAAAAACAATATATGAGTTCCCCAGTTTTCCCACATCCTCTTCAACATTCATCATTATCTTTTCTTGTCATCTTAGCCAATCTGAGAGGTGTATAATGGTATCTCAGAGTTGTTTTAATTTACATTTCTCTGTTCAATGTTAAAAACTAATTTTTAAGGAGTGATTTTCTTCAGACAATTTGTGTTTTCTTTTCAAAACTCTCATTTCCTTGCCCATTTTTTCTTCTAATTCTCTTTTAAGACCCTTTTTTAATTCTTTCAAGAGTCTTTTGAGTTGGAGACCAATTTATATCACCCTTTGAGGCTTCAGCTGGAGACATTTTGCCATAAGAGTCCTCAGGATTCGAGATTTGTTCTTTCCTGTCTCAGTAATAGATATCTATGGTCAGAGCTCTTTTTGCTTTTTTGCTCATTTTCAATGGTTGGGGTCTGCTCTTAGTGCAAAGGATAGATTGTCCCAAGCTTCTATAGTTGACAATGGCTTTATGCTCCCCTGGCCTCGGTGCTGCCTTCTTCCTTTTGCTGCATTAGTTTGGTCAAATTCTGTTTGTTATCCTGGGGTTCAGAGGCTCAATAATTGCCTTCTGTAGTTAGTTGGTGTTTTCACAACTAGTCTGCTGGTCCATTACTTCTGAACCAGGACAGAGTAGCTAATGCCATTGTATTTTGGCTTAGAGCCTCCCACTATATTCCCCTAGTATGCCAAAGCCTCTCTGCCCTGGGTCTCCCTGTACTGAACTGCCCTGTGCATGTGCTGGGCACAAACCACCTCCCTCCCCATTTTTAGTTTTGCTTTATTTTTCTCACCCCTCTCTGATGCCCAATCAAACTTAAATTGGAATAAGTTAATGAACTTTTATAAAACATTTTTTCTTATTTTTTTTAATTAATAAAGAAAAAAGGCCAATATTTGGGCCTTCATAGCACATATATGAAAAGAAATCCTTGAGTTGTGATATTTTTCACTGGGAGGCTCTTTGTTCAGCAGATGACTTCTGTTCTCTGAACCCTCCCACTTATAGTACAACCTGTTTTCCAGAACATTACAAAATCTGACATTTTTATCCCTAAGGATTCTCTTTGCTTTGAGGTCCCCTCTTCTATGACAGTGCTAGCTCTTTCATTTTCATCTTCATATCAACTCCCAGGCTTGATACTCTGTGTGTACTCAAATCCTCTTGTTTCTGAAAATGTCCATTCTCAAGCTCTCTACATCTCAACCTGCTCTCTTCAATAGGCCTCACAATTTTGGCCTATCAGATTATATAGTTTCAGCCAGATAATGATTCTAAATTCCAATTTTTAAGTGCATACATTCTATGTGCCACAAGCCATCTCACATCTCAAAGTTTTTCTATGGTTTTCACTCAAAATCTGGACTTCAGGGGCAGTTCTTATCCCCTAGCTAGGGAATTCTGAGTTCTAAACTTCAAGATCCTAGAAACAAAGAGTCTTGCAAGGTTCCAGTAAGCCCCTAATGTCAGTGTCCTAAGAGGGTGATATTTTGGATTGTAGGGCTGCAACCTCCTATAATCCATAAGGATTTTTCTTTTCCTTTTTATAGTTGAAAACTCTTATAATAAGCATGAATCTTACCAATACAGTTTCTTTGATTTATTAATTTTATAATTATATATTTTTTGACAGTATACATGCATGGGTAATTTTTTTTTTACAACATTATCCCTTGTATTCACTTTTCCAAATTTTCCCTTCCCTTCCTCTACTCCCTCCCCGAGATGACAGGCAATCCCATATATAATAAATGTGTTACAGTATATCCTAGATACAATATATGTGTGTAAATCCAATTTTCTTGTTGCATGATAAGAATTGGATTCTGAATGTATAAGTAACCTGGGTAGATAGACAGTAGTGCTAACAATTTACATTCACTTCCCAGTGTTCTGTCTCTGGGTGTAGCTGTTTCTGTCCATCATTGATCAACTGGAAGTGAGTTGGATCTTCTTTATGTTGAAGATATCCACTTCCATCAGAATATATCTTCATACAGTATCATTGTTGAAGTGTATAGGGATCTCTTGGTTCTGCTCATTTCACTCAGCATCAGTTCATGTAAGTCTCTCCAAGCCTCTCTGTATTCATCCTGCTGGTCATTTCTTACAGAGCAATAATATTCCACAGCATTCATAGACGTTAATTTACCCAACCATTCTCCAATTGATGGACATCCATTCATTTTCCAGTTTCTAGCAACTACAAAAAGAGCTGCCACAAACATTTTGGCACATACAGGTCCCTTTCCCCTCCTCAGTATTTCTTTGGGATATAAGCCCAATAGTAGCACTGATCAAAGGGCATGCACAATCTGATAACTTTTTGGGCATAGTTCCAAATTGCTCTCCAAAATGACTGGATTCTTTCATCACTCCACCAACAATGCATTAGTGTCCCAGTTTTCCCACATCCCCTCCAACATTCATCATTATTAGTTCCTGTCATCTTAGCCAATCTGACAGGTGTGTAGTGGTATCTCAGAGTTGTCTTAATTTGCACTTCTCTGATCAGTAGTGATTTGGAACACTCTTTCATATGAGAGGATATAGTTTCAATTTCATCATCTGAGAATTGTCTGTTCATATCCTTTGACCATTTATCAATTGGAGAATGGTTTGATTTCTTATAAATTAGAGTCAGTTCTCTACATATTTTGGAAATGAGGCCTTTATCCGAACCTTTAACTGTAAAAATATTTTCCCAATTTGTTACTTCCCTTCTAATCTTGTTTGCATTAGTTTTGTTTGTACAAAAAGCTTTTTAATTGGATGTAATCAAAATCTTCTATTTTGTGATCAATAATGATCTCTGGTTCTCCTTTGGTCATAAATTCCTTCCTCCACAAGTCCGAGAGGATGACTATCCTCTGTTCCTCTAATCTATTTATGATCTAATTCTTTATGCCTAAATCATGGACCCATTTTGATCTTATCTTGGTATAGGTGTTAAGTGTGGGTCCATATCTAATTTATGCCATACTAATTTCCATTTTTCCCAACAGTTTTTTTCAAATAATGAATTCTTATCCCAAAAGTTGGTATCTTTGTGTTTGTCAAACACTAGATTGCTATAGTTGTACCCTGTTTTTTCCTGTGTATTTAACCTGTTCCACTGATCGACCTGTCTATTTCTTAGCAAATACCAAATGGTTTTGGTGACTGCTGCTTTATAATATAGCTTTAGATCAGGTACAGCTAGATTACCTTCATCTGACTTTTTTTTTTCATTAATTCCCTTGAAATTCTTGACCTTTTGTTCTTCCATATGAATTTTGTTGTTATTTTTTCTAGGTCATTAAAATAGTTTCTTGGGAGTCTGGTTGGTATAGCACTAAATAAATAGATTAGTTTGGGGAGTATTGTCATCTTGATTATATTCGCTTGGCCTATTCAAGAGCACTTAATGTCTAAAGCCACATTTAAACTCAGGTCCTGCTGACTCCAGGAATGGTGCTCTATACACTTATTTAACTAGTTGCCCCATATCTCCTCTTTTCTCTGTTTTAGTTCCTCTCAATATTTACATTCCATATTTTACAGTCTAACACATCCCAGATTCTGGATGAGAAATGTCCATTAATGTCAGTTGTTCTAGGAGTGACCTCCCGTGATCACATACTCTAGCTTCAGTTCCTGTCTTTTTAGGGACATTTGAAGGCAGAATTTAATTCCTAGCTCAGACATTCTGTTTCCATGTTACCAACAACTTCCAACAGTCTCAGATGAAGGGTACCTGGAAGTCTCAAGCTTTAGTCTACTACAGACTTATCCAAGGCATGAGATTTTTAGTTTTAAAACCATATCATGCAAAATTATGTCAAGGTATCAATTTTTTATTTCTTTTATTAGATTTACAGTGTGCAAAGGTCTAACTAATATGAGAAGTTTAAATGAGAAGTTGTCTCTATAAATTCCCTTCATTTCATGGAATCTTTTCCTTCCAAAAATTCTCAATAGTCATTATGATTAATAGGGGAAAATGTGTACTGAAGAAAGAAATACATAAAACTGCATTTGTTTAGGGTAAAAACATTTACTTTCCTTGCTTCAGAAGAGAAGGTAGTGGTTGCCCAGCAGGAAAAAAAACAAACAATAGTAATTTCACTAAATTGTTTGAAAGTCTTTGAAGATTTTTTTCCCTTTTGTTTGGTTTTAATTTTTATACTTTTGTTCATCAGTGATGCCCAGCATATTTTTAATATTGTAAGAAATTATCTCCTATGACACATCTATCTTCTTATTTTTTTATTGAGTGCTAAATGACCAATACTTAGGCTCACACAGTATAAATATGTAAAGAAATCGTTGTGAGTAATGAGATTTTCTACTTAGAGACTCCTTCTCTGAGAAGATTTCTCTTCTCTGAATGCTCCCACCTTTAGCATATACTGTTTTCCAGGATTTTGTAAAATCTGCTTTTGGCTGCCCTAAGCCCTCTTTTTACACTGAAGTCTCCTCTACTATGGGCATTGAGAGCTCTCTCATTTTTGTTTCCATGGCAACCCCAGGCCTGACACTCTAGAAATTCTCCTTTTGCTGGAAATGCCCATTCTCAAGTGCCATACATTTCTTTCTCTTCTCTAGGCCCTCACAACTGTGGCCTAACAGATTCTATAGTTTCAATCAGCTGATGAGCCTTTATTCAATTTTTTTAAAGCACATATCTATTATGTCCCATGAACCACTCTGCTTCCCTTAGTTTCTCTAAGGTTTTCACTGGAAATCTGGACCTTCAGGTGCAGTCCTTATCTCCTGACTAGCAAATTCTTGGTTCTAAACTCCAGGATCCCAGAAATAAAGATCCTTGCAAGGTCCCAGGAAGCCCTCAATGTCAGTGTTCCAAAGGGCTGAGATTTTGTATTGTGGGATGAGAGACTTCTAGAACCCATAAGGATTTTCTTTTCCATTTTGTATTGGAGAATTCTTACAACACACATGAATCTTACCAATACAAATATTTAAAACACACTAATTTTTCTTATAAGTCCCCAACATGTTGTACAATATATAATTGCAAGGATATTCTTTTCCAGGAGGCATATATTTAAAGTAAGCCTTTGATATTAGGTCATTTAGTATTTGAAGGCCAGTTTCAGACCAGATCAAATTACATTTTCAAAGTCTTATAGCTATGACATATGGAAAATTGGAGGGTACTCTAATCTTGACCTTTGGTGTTCTCTCCTGGATATCAGTATCCCTTCTTCTAGAAACTTTCCTCCATTTCTCCTTCTCTTTTCCATGGCTCCCCCCAGACCAGAAAGTATCCCTTCTCCCACCCCATTTCTTCAGCAAATTTTCCTCTTTAGCCTGAATATCTCCCAATTTTTCAGGTGTAAGTCTGGCTTGGTTTTGAGTTTCTTTGTTTTTCTTACACCTGATGACCAATAGGCGTTTTATTTGAATCAAGAAATGATGAACCCCTAAATTATCCTTCTGACTCATCCAAGCTCAGGATTCTAGGACTCTCTACTTCAGGACTAAAGTCATGATCAATTCAGGATTGTTTATTTCCCAGGTTGCAAGTGAAAGACATGTTCAAGAATTCTGGCTTCACAATCTGTTTCTACTTGGTTCATTCAAAGATGGAAATTATTTAAATGCTGGGAGATACTGTGTTCTAAGCTCCAGCCTACTTCCAATTTGCTCACTTTCAGGATATCCGGAATCAAGACATTTAGTTTTCTAGGAATCTTCCCAGAAAAGAGATCATCACATCTAAAGGAGAACCTTCCTAAAATCTGTTTGAATTTTTTTTAGCTTAAGTTATTTTTCTTGTTTTAAAAGTAAGTGGATTGTTAATGCACGTGAGGTTTACCAATAGACTATTTTCCACATAGCAGTGTTCTCCTTCCTAAATCCATGTTATAAATACCATGAATTAATGGTCAAGTTACTGAATAATCAGTGTCATTATTAGTTTTCAATAAAATAATAGCAGAGAATTGCACTGGATTTTTCTTACCTCCCTCTCTCCCTTCCTCTTTTCCCCTCCTCCCTCTCTCTCTCTCCCCTCTCTGATATCCCTTCTTTTCAATGTTCTCTTATCTCTCTCAGTCTCTTCTCCATGGCTCCTCCAAGTTTTGTCATACTATGTGGTCAAATCTCACTATTTCTGATCATTTATTAGCCCTTTAACAATTTCTTCTCTCTCTGTTCTACTAATATTATGACTTCTATACCTCATGTGCTTAAGGATTCTGAATTCAATATTTCCTTGAATCTCAGATATTCTAAGTTCTATATTTCTTCTCCAATGATATCCTTTGGCTTCCCTTTCTACTCTAGAAGGAAGAATTGGCCCTGAACAAGAATATTCAGTGTTCTAATGACCTTCCAAGTCCTTATCTTTTGGATTCTAAAACTATAACCTCCAGAGTTCTATAAAATTTGGTTTTTAAACAAAATTATCATGCCATTATTAGTACACTGCACACGAGCATTACTAATATCGTGATTTTGAAAGATGTCTTGTCCATTATCACTTCTCAGGATGTCTCATACTTATTTATTTTTTTTTGGAAATAAGCCCTATATTCACTGTAATGAAATGTAATATAAATAGCAATCTTTATCAAAGATGAAAGGCATGGGATTACGTTAATTTTGATGTGGTAGATTTAATGTCTGTGAGTGTTTGTTTTATTTGGGGGGAGGTAGCCAAAAAATAGACAGTACTTTTATAATATGCCTTTGCATTGCATTGAAATGTTAGATTATTTTAGAGCATAATATAAATGTAATTAGAATAGGAGATTGACCTCCTAAATCTAAAATGGTCATGTTTCATAAATTCTTTCAAACTGGCCAATATTTTAGTCCAGATTAAATATGAACATAAATCCTAGAATTATTGCTATGTTCCATTCTAAAGGTCTTCTTCCAGACCATATGATTTATTTTCTCAGGACTCTCCCATGTTTGAAGTTGAAAGATATGATAAGAAGGCATGCTTTACCTTTTATGTTCTAGGAGCTCTTCTCACTCTGATTTAACTTCTTCCAAGGGCTCTTACTTTTCTCCTCTTCCCCATGCCCTTCTCAGGTCTCTCATTACATGTATAAAAATTCTACTGTTTTGATAAATTTCATTCTCAGTCTCTGAACATCAACCAGTTTTTTTTAACTACCAAGTTTAAGTGACTTACCCAAGGTGACACAGTAAATAACTGTCTGGAGCCACATTTGAATTCAGGTCGCTACTGATTCTAGGAATGCTGCTCTATCCACTGCTCCAACTAGTTGACCCATATCGCCCCTTTTCTCTGTTTTAGTATCTCTCAATAATGACATTCCAAATTTTACAGCCTAAAACCTTTCAGATTCCAAATTAGAAATGTCCATCAGTGTCAGATGTTTTAGGTTTTAAGTGCCTTATCTGATAGTCCCTGATAGTCATTCTTTATTAAAAAAAATTTGAACTGAATAAAAAAAAAATCTACCTTAAATATTTTTCATTTGTCTTAAACCAAGAGGAATTAGATTACATTGCAGGATGATAATTTTAATGAACAAAAATTTCCTTTGTACAAAAACGAGTTAAGTTTAATCAAGTACTTAAAAAATTTAAACCCATACAGAATCTTTTAACATTGTCTTCCTCAGCCTAATTCAATATGTTAAGGGAATTTTAGCAATCTACATGCAAAACAACTAATAACCATAGTCACAGACACAATAATTTTTTGAAGTAGAACAAACACATGTGGAAAGGGTGTGAATACAAATAGGATCATATAATTCTAGACTTTAGAATGAAAAAGGACTTTGTAGATCACCTTTTTCAAACTCTTTATTTTACAGAGGAGGAAGAAGAGGCCCAAAAGGATTAAATTTCCCAGGATCACAGAGTGACTTAATGCAGAGGATAAGGATAAGAACCCCAGTTTTGACTCCTAGTCTGGGGTTCCTTCTACTCACATGGGAAAGACTTCCTTAAAAAGTTCCCAGTCAAGAAAACTACATAAACAAAATGCTAAGAATGAGGACACAGGATAGAAAATGGAAAAAGCTCTACACATTAAAAGAAAGGACTGAAAATTTCAATGTGAATAATTAACCTAAATCCTGCCAACTTTATTGTGTAATAGTGCCCTCTGCATAATCCCTTCCTCTGAAAAAGAAAGAGAATAAGATAACAGCAAGCATCTATATTGCATTTTTCTTATTGCTGACCCTACAAGTAAGTTACTTTTGGCAGCTGTTCCTCCTCCAAGCAATGAAGGATCACCAGGGGGTGTCAAGAGAGTAATGGCAGAATATAGAGTGCATTGGAGAAAAAAAAAAACCAAAAACATTTTCCTCAACATTATGGTTTCCAGGAACAAGTTCACTGCAGTGAAAGCAGAGACTGCAGGTATATCATGGGGGAGTTGGTTGATGAGTAGTCTATAGATTATATTCACTCTTACATATTAGACAAAATTACACGTCTCCAGATTATCATACAATTAAACAAAACACAATTCCCATCATCATCATGCCCTTACATAAAATTTAAATGATGCCACAAGTTTCTATCTATATTCAACAACATAGTCCAGAAATTGTAACTAGGAAATAGTTGTAGAATTTCATGCAAGACAGGAGTTTGTGTGTGGCAAGAGGGTTGGGACAGGGAATGGAGGGCTGGGCATACATCTCCACAGTGTAGCATCACTCCACCTCCAACTGTCCATCAGTCAGGCTTTTGCAGACCTCCAATTCTCTGTCCCATATCCCTCTGCAAGAGAGGGAGTGTCCAAGGGGAGAAGGAAGCCACAGCTACCCAGCACAGGATGTTCCCCTTCTATTCCAGGATGATACAATAGTTATCATTGGTTTCAGCTTTCCTTGTATTGAGAAGAAAACAAGTTTCTTCCTCAAAGTTGCGGATCATCTGATCAGTGACAAGCACATGGATTCCTTTTGGCCCCAGTCTGTAAATTTGAGTGATCTGACAAGGAGAAAAACTGAGAAGCTGAGCAATTTTCTCTATCAGCTCAACAGTTGTCAGTTCTTCCAGATAGACGGCACGGTACACAAACAAAGTATCATTTGACTCTCCATTCTCATTTTTCTGCTGCTGTTGCTCACTCAATTGCAAGGATTTGTGACAAAGGTAAATTGTCAGTCTGGGCCTCACCATGCGCCCTTTTATAGTATTGAAGAGGCGGATTCCATCAGCAGGGCCACAAATTTGGATAAAATCATGTCTGGTTAACTTCCACAAATCTGCACCAGAGAAATTTCTGAAAAGCCGAGAGAAGGCAGAAAATCGGTTGCGCTGTAGCCACTGTTGAGTTTCTTGGGAGTTAGTGGTTGGCAGAAGTTTATCTGCAACAGGAAGAGATGGTCCTGGCTGGTGGTTTGGTGAACCATTCTCTTCTCCAGTGGAAAAACTGGAATGGTTAAAGCCAACTAATGGGGAATTGGTGACATAAGGGATCTCAGTCCATGGAGAACACTCTGTGAATAGAGTTGTCTCATAGGAAGGTTGGTAATCTTCCTTTTCATGAGGGCTTTTCTTCTCCATTTTCTCCCTGTCTATTTTTTGCTTCTTGTCTGCTCCTTTGGGCTTGAAAACTTTGATCTGACAGCTGGCTGAATGCAAGTGTTCAGTGTACTCTCCATTCTCATTCTCCTTGAAAGTGTCAATTTGGAGTCGGAATGGCACATCCTTTTCTCCCCCAGGTTGCTTCACAGGGAATTCTGTACTGTGGCAGTGTACCTGAATAAACACGGATGTGCTCTTTGCAGCAGGGTCCCACAGGAACTCCACAGTATTCAGCTGGGTTGGGTTTGCCCGAGGGTCAATGATACCTACGGACAGTGCCAGGTCTATATCCAGCATTCTGTCCCCTGGCCTGTTCCATCTCCAGTCCTCAAACTGCTGCTGCTGCTCCGCTTGCTGCAGTCTCCTGTCATGGAGCAGCAACCGAAACATGCTCTTCACGGAGCTGCCACTGATTTGTGCGAGTTCCCCCACTTTCCTATTGTCCAGCATTCGGATTTCATAGGACTGGTCCTGATTGAGATAGGTGAGCGTTTCGTCGTGCAGCCTGACCGCAGGGGAGGTAGCAGCACAAAGCACGTACTGGAAGGGCAGGATTTTATTCGCATCATCAGGTGGCAGCCCCGACTCTTCTTGTTTAAACACGGGCAATGCAAGGACATCACCCATGCTGAAGGGCCCCGCTGCCGGCTGCTGGCCGATCCCGGACAGGGCGGCCTCAAAATCCCGCACCAGCCCGGACTCGATCTCCTGGTCCGCCTGCGACAGGCTCGGGCTCCCGGCCATCCCGCCTCCTTCCAAAGGGCCCCCTGCAGATACCTGCTTTACTTGCGCGAGGAAGAGGCTTCCCGAGCTCTGATGGGCACGGCGGGATGCTGCACGGGGGAGGAGGAGGATGCAGGTCCGCTGAACCGGGAACGGTGGGACCCGGCCGCGACTAAGGGGCAGTCTGCACACGAACCCCACACTCGGCCTTATGCTCTGGGCTGCCCTGCTCTCACTCTGAGCCCTGCTGTCTGGCTTCTGGCTCCAGAGAAGAGGGGAAGCTCCTGGGGGCTCCCGTAGCGCAGACGCACTGATGCCGGAAGTCCCCGCCCCTCCCGCCCACCCCAGGCTGCAGCCAGTCCCCAGCCCTGCCCCCAGACTAGCTCGAGCTGCTGATTTCCCGGCTCCTCACTCACCTCACCTCACCCGTCCCCACAAGGGTCCTCTCTCCTATTCTCCCTGGTTCCTCCAGAAGTGACAATATCCCTTCTCTAATGACATCCCTTAGAGAATCATCCTCTTTAGCCTCTCACTATTTCCCATTCTCTCAGAATTGTCCTAGTTTGGTTTGATTTTTTTTTTTTTAAGATCCCTGATGCCAATAGGCATTTTATATCAATCAAGAAATGATGTACTAAAAAAATGGCCCTTCTAACTCATCCAACTCAGCATTCTAGACTGCATATTTCCACCAAGTCCCGATATTCCAGGTCCCAAGTCAAATCTCTGTTTGGGAATGCTGGTTTCACAATCCAGTCCTTATTGTTCCATTCTGAGGTGGCACTTATTGCCAGGCTGGTGAATTTAGTTATCTAAGGAATTTCTAAAACATATATGAGATTCCTATGTCTAAAGAAACACTCTCCTAAGATCTGGTTATTTGTTTCTTTTTGGTTTTCCTCAAGTTTATTTTCTTATTTTAACAACCCATGTAACCACAAGAAGTCTTAACCTATTTGGGTGGTATTTAGAAACAAACATTATCTACCCTTATCAGTCCTTATTATATAAAACCAGGTTGTAAATGCGCCCAAGTACTAAATAGTCATTATCACAAATACTGCTACCAGTAAGCATCTTAACAACGAAGCAATTGCAGAAGAAGCCACTGTTTTTGTTTTTGTTTTCTCTACAAGATATTTGGAGTCTAAGTTTTGGTGGTGTCCAGTAAAGTCATAGTATTTTCACTAACTCTGAAGTCTCTGTGGCTAAGGATGGCAGATGTGCTTTTTCCTTCTTGGTGTCTGGAACATATCCTAAAAATTGAATTCTAATTTAAGTTTGACTTCCTAAGAACAATCTACTTTCTTGTTTTTTAAATGACCTACAGCAGGTCAATATTTGAGCCAACTAAGAATTTATCTGAGAATTTATCTTTGTCCTTTATGGCATTTTCCATTTTAAGTTTCATTTATAGCCAATTATTTATGGTCTCAGACAATAACTCTAAAACATAGTGATTTTCAAGAGTTACAAAATCTGCTCTTTGGACTCTCAGAGCACTGGATCCTCTGTCATCTTCTCTCCCAAGTGCTCTGCTGCTTCCTACGATTCCCTTGGCCATGGCTGTACCAGGATATTTGCTAAAATCCTGTTCCTGACAACGTCTGCTCCCTGAACATCTTCCACTCTCCCTCTTCTAGTCTATCTCTACATTGACATTAAGGATTCTACAATCTAATCAAACTCAGGATTACATCAAGTCCACAATGTCTTGAAGTCCAGGTACTCTGTACCCATATCCTGGATTCACTTTCCTCTCACCCCTAGCTTAGAGAAAATGAATCTCTGCTTAAAACTACTTCCAGCATTCCCATGTGAAAATTCCCTGGAACACTAAGTCTTTATCAAAAACAACATTTTTGGTTCTACAGCAATGTAGTGCCAAGTTGGATCACTGCTTTTTAAATAGTTGCTTAATGGGATTATTCTCACAATGTACATGAAATGTAACAATATGATGGTTTCAAAATAGAAGTTTTCCCTTCAATAAATTCTTTAAAATTAACATATTTTCTTTTTTTTAAGCAATTTTTATTAACAGTAACAGAGTAGTTTTTATTAAAGAAAGAAATGTGTGGAACTGAAGTCATTTGGGTGTGAAGGTGATACGCGGTTTTTGTTTTGTTTTATTTTGTTTTTTACCTTGCCAAAAAAACCTGACAGTAATCTTGTATTATGGTTGGAAATGGAAATCTTTTTTGTTGCTGTTTTTGTTTGTTTTACCTTTTTATATATCATTAATAATCAATAAAATTGTATTAGAATAAGTGAATATTCTTCTTTGAAAAACATTTATCCTGTTTTTTAAAAAAATAGTTTAAAATTGCTAATATTTGGATCCACAGAGTATATACATGAAAATAAACCCCTGTCGTCCCAGCTAAGTGGCACGGTGGTTAGAGGACCAGCTCTGAAGTCAGGAGGAACTGAGTTCAAATCTGATCTCAGATATTTAACACTTCCTAGCTGTGTGACCCTGGGCAAGTCCCAATTGCCTCAGCAAAAAAAGAAAGAAAGAAAGAAAGAAAGAAAGAAAGAAAGAAAGAAAGAAAGAAAGAAAGAAAGAAAGAAAGAAAGAAAGAAAGAAAGAAAGAAAGAAAGAAAGAAAGAAGGAAGGAAGGAAGGAAGGAAGGAAGGAAGGAAGGAAGGAAGGAAGGAAGGAAGGAAGGAAGGAAGGAAGGAAGGAAGGAAGGAAGGAAGGAAGGAAGGAAGGAAGGAAGGAAGGAAGGAAGGAAAAGAAACCCCTGTGAGATATGTGTTTTTTCTCTCTGAGACTCCTTCCCAGCAGATGATGTCTGCTCTTTGAACCCTTTAGCATTTACTATTTTTCAGGACACTGCAAAGACTGACTTTTGCTCCCCAAAGCCCTCTCTTACTGAGCTCCCCTCTTCTATGGGCACTGCTAGCTCTCATTTTTGTTTGCATGACATCTCCCAGGCCTGACGTCCTGTGTGCTCAATACCTTCTATCCCATATCTCATTGTTTCTCCAAGGTTTTCCCTTGAAATCTGGACATTCAGAAAAAATTCTTATTCCCTTACCAAGGACATTTTGTATTCCCAGCTTCAAGACATTTCCAACATGGATACTGGAATGGTCTAAGAAGAACAGAGAACCAAAATCATAAGGGACTGATAGGATTCTAAAGCCAGGCTCGCCAAAAATACCTAAAAATTTATTATTTTTCTTATTACACTGACCATGGAGCTTATCTCATACACGGTTTTAAATCTAATTAGTTTCTTTTTTAGAAATTCTTAGCATGCTTTGCATGATTTAGCTTCCCAATCAACCACAGATCATTGTAGATTCTTAGATCTCAGAGGACACTCCATTAATGGCCTTTTGTGTTCTCTCCTGGATCCGATAGCTCTATTGAATCTCTAATTCTCTTGTCCACGACTCCTTCCTGACATTGTATGTTCTATAAAATCCCATTGTATGTTCTATAAAATCCCATTTCTTTAGATAGTTTCCATCATCAGCCTTTGAACATCTTTCACTGTCTGTTCTGCTCAGTCGCCAAGTTGACATTCTTGCTTCTCCAACCTTATCCAGTTCAGGATTCTAGATTTTATATTTCTATCAAATTCAAATATTCTTGATTCCAAGTCAAATACTTATTCAAGAGAATTGCTTTCACAATCCATTCCTCATTGTTCCATTCTGAAGTGGGACTCAATGAGGTGCTAGGCAATGTTGGTTTACCATTAACTTGCCAACTTTCTTGGTGCCTAGAAACCCAAATATTCAGTTTTCTAAGTACCTTCACAGATCTGAGATTCTCATGTCTAGAGGAACAACCTTTGAAGATCCGTTTGGGTTTTTTTCTGAAGTTTAATTGATTGATTTATTTTAATACCTTGCTGGCACCTTACCCATATATTGTTTTCCTAAGAGAAGTCTTTGCCTCTTATAAATCTTTATTACATAACACACAAGTTGTAATTACAGAAAATACTCTGTATTACTTATCATGAATGCTACTATCAATAGCTATTTTATTAATAAAGCAATTGCAGATGAATGCAGTGGGTTTTCCTTTACATAAGGGTTGGTAAAAATTTTTCTGTGGTCATAAAATTGATAGTATTTTCCACATACCCTTAAAGCTCTGTGGTTAAGGGATGTCAGATTTTTTTCCATCTCCAATGAATCTTAAAAATTAAATAATACTGAGTTTTGATCACCTAAGAGCGGTATATCTTTTTTACGTTTTTTTAAAAAGGTCTACATTTGGGGAAGTATCTATCTGAGAATATTACCTTAGGAATCTATTATATTTTCCATTCTAAGTCCATTCATATCTAATCATTTCTGTTCTCAGAGAAAACTTGTTGTGCTACAGTGTTTATATGGTATCCAACTCTTCCTGACAGCATGTTCCATAGTATGCCAGACTTTCCCTTGTATATTCAACTTTCTCCCAAAATCTATCCAAGATATGTTCATTGGTTCTATTATAGTATTGATTTTCTCTTCCTCTGCCATCCGATTTTGCTTTTGCAATATCAGGTTTTTTACCAATGAGGATCACCTTCTCATCATATGAGCAATGTATTGAAGCTTCAGCTTCAGCATTTGGCCTTTCATGGAGTTGCCTGATTAATATCTTTCAGGATTGATCTCCTTGTTCTCCAATAGGCTAAGACAAGAGATGAATAGGAATTCTTGGAATGAATGAGATTTTCCATTTTAAAACCCATTCCAGAGTAGATGATTCATGTTCTTACAGCCCTACAGATCATTCCATATGATGGTTTTGAGTTTACTAAAATTTCAGATCTTTGTTTTATAAGAAGTGTCCTCTTTCTAAAATTTTCTTTCTCAGTGTTATCCTGTCTCCCTCATTCTCTTATCCATGGTTCCTCTAAATCCAATCATTTTGTGTGCTTAGATACCCTTGCATATGATAATTTCTTTAATCAGTCCTGGAATATTTACTTCTCTCTCTAATTTAGTAAGTCCTAACACTGATATTATGGCTTCTATACCTCATGTGCTTTAGGATTCTGAATTTAATATTGCCTTGTAGCAAAAATATTCTAATTCCCAATAAAACCCTTTGGCTTCCATTCCATTCAAAATCCAGACCTCCAGAAGAAATAATTCACCCTGAGCAAGAACATTCTAGAGTCATACATCTTTGAAATGTAAGTGGAAGCTCCTATATTTGGTGTTTTAAGAACCTTCCAAATCCTGACATTTTGAGTTCTAAGGCCATAACTTCCAATGATTTATATGGTTTAATTTAAAACAAAACAAAAATTCATGTCATCATTATTACACTGAAAAAGAGCATTACTAATATCTTGATTTTGAAATATGTCTTGTCCATTATCAGTTCTCATTATGTCTCACTTTTTTAAAAAAATAAGCCCTACATTCGTTGAAATGAATTATATCAGTAGCAGTTTTTTTTTTTTTTGTTTTATCAGAGATGGAACTCATGGAATTATATTTTTATTGGGATGCTGGTTTTATTGGTGGTGAGTGTTTGTATTATTTGATGGAAGGGAACTAAAATAGATAATATTTTTATAATATGCATTATGTTGAAATCTTGTAGGTTATTTTATTTTTTTTAAATAATAACTTTTTACTTTCAAAATCCATGCAAAGATAGTTTTCAACATTCACTTTTGCAAAAGGATATTCTAAATTTTTCTTCCTCCCTCTCCCCACCCCTTCCCCTAGACAGCAATGAATGCCCTGTATGTTAAATATGTGTAAATCTTCTATACATATTTCCACATTCATCATGCTACACATGAAAAATCAGATCAAAAAGTAAAAAAAATGAGAGATTTTAAAAAGCAACTAAACAACAACAACAAAAAAGGAGAAAATACTATGCTGTGATCCATATTCATTCCCAACAGTCCTCTTTCTGAATGCAGATGTTTTTCTCTATCAGAACTCTATTGGAGTTGGTCTGAGTCACCTAATTGTTGAAAAGAGCCACATTCATCAGAGTTAATCAGTGTTAGATTATTTTAAAGCATAATATGAATGTAATTGGAATAAAAGAGTGACCTCCTGGGAAAAATGTAAAATTGTCATGTAGCTTAATTTTCTTTAAATTGGCCAATATTTTTAGCCAAGAATATATATATATATATGTATATATATATATATATATATATATATATATATATATATATATATATATATATATATATATATATATATACATATATATACATGTATATATATGTATATATATATATATATATATATATATATATATATATATATATATATATATATATATATATATATATATATATATATATAGTTATAAATCCTGGAATTTTTGCTATTTTCCATTCTCCTTCAAGGTCTCCTTCCAGACCTCATTATTTAGCTTCTCAGGACCCTCCTATGTTTTGAAGATGGAACTACTGAGTCATGACTTACTTTTTATGTCCTAGGAACCCTCTTCATTTTGATTTATTTTCTTCTATAAGTGTGACACAAGAAGTGAGTGGGATATTCAGAGGAAGTACTGAACTCCTAGCTCAGACATTTGGTCTCGATATCAGCAACTTTCAACATTTTCACATAAAGCATACCTGGAAACCTCAAAATGTAATATTCTAGGAACCATCCAAGACATATGTTTAGTTCTAAATCCATTTCATGCTAAATCAGTCCAGGTATGATTTTTACATTTTATTTATTTGATTAGGATGACAACGTATATGATTCTAACAAGAAGATTTTGAAAGGGATGCTGTCTCCTTTATAAACTGCTTAAGTTTTTTGCAACATTTTCCTTTCAAAATTTCCCTGATAGTAATTATTAGGTAAAACAATCTGGACTGAAGAAAGTAATACATAAACTTGCAATTGTTTAGCTGTATAACAGAGCACTTTGGGAGGATGGATAGTAGTTGGGAAATAGAAAAAAATAATTGATTGTAAGATAATTGGCAGTAATCCCACTAGATTCTTTGAAAATTTTCCTTGAAGAAACTTTTAAAATTGTTTTGTTCTTAATTTCTATACTTCTTTGATCACTGATGCATAATATATTTATTTTTTTGTTACTGGAACAAACATATGACCATCTGTGATAAACCTTTCTCCTTATTTTTAAATGAGTACAAAATATCAATATTCGAGTATATATATATATATATATATTTACAAGGTTTCTTTCATATATATGTATGTCTGTATATATATATATACACACACACACACACACATATATATATACATATACACATATGTATATGTGTGTGTGTGTATATATATATATTCCAAGTTTCTGTAAGTTCAGAATTATAGTCATGATCAATTCAGCATTGTATATTTACAAAAAAGTCAGATATTCTAAATTCCTAGTAAAAGACATATTCAAGAATTCTTCTCAACACAATTCTACTTGTTCCATTCAAAGATGGGACTTATTTAAATGCCGGGAAATATTGTGTTCTAAACTCTAGCCTTCTATCAGCTCACTCATTTTCAGGATACTTGTAATCTAGACATTCAGTGTTTAAAGGATCTTCCCAGAAAGGAGATTGTCATACCTAAAAAAGAACCTTAATAACATTTGTTTGGATTCTTTAGCTTAAGTTGCTTTTAGTGTTTTACTTCAACAACTTTGTGAGGCTTACTCATAGAGTAACTTCCATACAGTAGTATTGTCCTTTTCTAAATCTATATTATAAACACCATGAACTAATGGCTCAAGCTGCTGAATATTCAGTATCATTATTCTTTTTAAAATTTATTTTATTTAAAGAAATATAAAAAGAAAGAAAACAAAAGGAATACAAAATAAAAGAGAACATTGTTATGTGCCCAACATAGCATCAGGAAGGATTCAATATATATAACAACAAATACATGTTCAAGAAAGCATATTTATCAGTAGAAGAAATTATATTCAAGTGTCCATCTTTTCTTTACTTCCTTGTAAATTGTTCTTTTGTTCTTTGCTGCACATCATTTTTTACTTTATTCTTTTTTTACCCCTTTCATTTTCCCCCACTCCTAAGCAGACTATAGTTAAGAAAGGAAACATTTATATCTATCTATCATAAATAAATTAGAGGAACATAGGACAGTTTACCTCTCAGACATGTGGAGGAGGAAGGAATTTGTGACCAAAGAACTAGAGATCATTATTGATCCAAAAAATAGAAAATTTTAATTATATCAAATTTAAAAGCCTTTGTACAAACAAAACTAATGCAAACAAGATTAGAAGGGAAGCAACAAACTAGGAAAAAATTTTATATTTAAAAGTTCTAATAAAGGTCTCATTTCCAAAAGATATAGAGAATTGACTCTAATTTCTCAGAAATCCAACTATTCTCCAATTGATAAATTGTCAAAGGCTACGAACAGATAATTTTCAGATGATGAAACAAAACTATTTCCACTCATATGAAAGAGGGTTCCAAATCACTACTGATCAGAGAAGTGCAAATTGTGGTATGTAAATATTATGGAATATTATTGTTCTGTAAGAAATGACTGGCAGGACGAATACAGAGACTTGGAAAGACTTATGTGGACTGATGCTGAGTAAAATGAGCAGAACCTGGAGATCATTATGTACTTCAACAATACTGTATGGGGATATATTCTGATGGAAGTGGATATCTTTGACAAAAAGATCTAATTCAGTTCCAATTGATCAATGATGGACAGAATCAGCTACGGCCAGAGAAGGAACACTGGGAAATGAATGTGAACTACTTGCATTTTTGTTTTTCTTCAGAGATTTTTATCTTCTGAATCCAATTCTTGTACAACAAGAGAACTGTATGGTTCTGCTCACCTATATTGTATCTAGGATATAGTATAACATATTTAACATGTATAAGACTGCCTGCCATTTAGGGGAGGCGATGGAGGGAGGGAAGGGAAAAGTGGGAACAGAAGTGAGTGCAAGGGATAATGTTGTAAAAAATTACCCATGTATGTGTACTGTCAATAAAAAATTATAATAAAAAAAATCTGGACATTCAGAATCAGGTTTTTCCTCCAGTTAGAAAATTATATATTTTTAACTTTAGGACCCCTCCAATATATATATCCAATATATATCCTGGAAATGACCTCGAATACTCTAGTATGCAGTTTTCCTAGGGCCCTGATATTTTGGATTACAAAGCCATAACCTCCTATCTATAAGAATCCCCAGAATATTTTATTGGATTATTATGACAACGTACAAGCGTTTTACCTATATACAAATTTTCAAAACTAACACATCTCTTCTGAGACCTTTGCAGCATATATCATCATGTTATTAAGCAAAGATACTCTGCATTCATTTTCCTTAATACCTGTATACATAAGAGTTTTGAACAAAGTAGCTTCCATAGGCAATTTCATTCATTTTAATATCCAAGCATTTTCAATTTTAGGGCACTTTTTGAATTACCAAAAGAATATCATACTTTCACCTCATTCTTTTAGCTTTGTAGTTTTATAAGTGGTTGATTTTTTTCAAACCATACTTATGGAGGTATGTAAAGTAAATTCGGAGGCAAGATTGACTGCGTAGGTAAAACTTCTCTTCTTCTTGAATAATATCCTAGAAATGAAAAATATTTTGGGTAAGTTAGACTAGATTAGAAATAAACCTTTGCTATGCATATTTTCCATTCCCTAGGCCCCCAGTGAAGCAGATTCTGATTCATATTTTCAGGGTGCTCCTAGTAATCACATAATGGGGTTTTTCTGACCTTCTCTGTTCTAAGGTGTTAATTTGCTCTTATATCTCCATTAAAAAGCGGAAATTCAGGGGGGTGGAGCCAAGATGGCAGAGAGGACACACACTTCATTCTAAGCTTTTCTTCTACCTTCACTACCAATTACCAAATTCAGCCTCTGAAATAGTGCTTGACTAGTAAAATCCACGAATATTTGGAGTACAACAAATTCCTTTGCTGAAGATAATCTGGAATATCACCAGAAAAGGTTTGTTCTGATTGGCAGGAGGAGGCCAGCACAGGCAGGGAGGCAGAACACAGAGGCTAGCACAATGAGCAGACCAGAGGTGGATGTGGTCTTTGCTAGTGGAGAATTTGCAGGGAGGACTCTACCACAGATTGGCTGCTCTGCTTTGGTTGCAAAGCAGATGATCAGCAAAGAAGTACACAAATGTCAAAGGTAGAGTGGACTCTAAAACACCAGAATTTAATAGGACCTGGCCACCCCCACCCAGCATCAGAAGTGACTCAGCATGCAGCTGTGCAGCTGCATTCTGTAGCATGAGGCTTTTGCCCAGGGCAGCCACACTTCTGCACCGCAGGGGGGCTCTGCCTGAGGAAGGCACAATTCTGCACAGGGGGAGGAAGGGGGGGCCTCTGCCTGGGACAGTGGAACATCTGCATTGTAGACACTCTTCCCAGGGCAGTGACACTTCTGTAGTGGGGTTCTTCACAGGCACTTCCACAATTTAGCCTCTCTTTGCAGCCTGTTTGCAGGTCAGATACTGACATCTGTCTATCCCTGTTCAGTAGAGGAAATTGGTAATCTCCTTGCCCTGAAGGCAGACCCTAAGGGCTTTTAAAAAATGAGTAAAAAAGCCAAGTGAACCCTTAAATATTGATAGCTTTTAATCCAAAAGAGAGGAGGTTTCCAACCCTGAAGAGACAAATAGCAGACAGTCTCCAGACAAAACTCCAAAGGGGGATGTAAGCTGGTTCCCATCACACAAGGCTCTCCTAGAAGAAATTATAAAAGTTCTTAAAAGATATCTAGAAGAAAAATGGGGAAAGGAAAGAGAAGCTCTGCAAGAGAGTATGGAAAAGACATATAACTTATTAAAAGAGAAATTTGATAAAGTGGAAAAAGAAAACAACTTCCTGAAATATGAATTGGAAAAGGTAAATAATTCACAGGGAAACAGAATTTCTGAATTGGAAAAGATAAAGAATTCCCAGGAGAGTAGTATTTGTGAATTGGAAAAAGAAAATAACTCACTAAAAATGGGGAAATGGAAATAAAATTCCATAGAGCAAAACAACTCTTCATTAATGACAAGTTCTCCCTTTTCAGACTAACAATTTGCTTTTTCTCTTTCTTTTTTAAAATCAGACTTACTAAGGATTTATCTATTTTGTTGTTTTTTTCATAGAACCAACTCTTAGCTTTATTAATTAATTCAATAGTTTTTTTTTTAACTTTCAATTTTATTAATCTCTCTTTGTTTTTAAAGTTTCAAGTTTAGTGTTTGGGAGTTTTCAATTTATTCCTTTTCTAGAATTTTTAGTTACAAGCCCAATTCATTGACCTTCTCTTTCTCTATTTTATGCAAGTATGCCTTTAGAGATATAAAATTTCCTCTTATTACCACTTTGGCTGCATCCCACACATTTTGGTATGACGTCTCATTATTGTCATTTTCTTGAGTGAAGTTATTAATTATGTGCAAAAGAATTATATGGGGATTGCACAAAGATGCTCCTTTAGAGAGAAGATCATAAGACTCTGTGCCACAGTGGGCAAAAATGCTTATTATACCCAGACTATGATGAACATGGGGAGACAGGGTCCCTCTTGGCAAGGGACTTCTAGAGAAAATTGTAGATGTTTTCAATGTGGAAAAGATGGACATCTAAGAGCTCAGTATAGATATGGAGATAGAGTGAGAAGACAGAGTGAGAGAAGACCTAAAATCCCATGTCCAAAATACCACAAGGGCTTCCACTGAGCCTCAGAATGTGGATTGACCAAGGGAAATGAGAGGTGGAGCTCAGCTCCAAGATATCAATCAAAAGATAGGTGGGGCATGATGGCAGTTGAGGTTATACCCAAAGAGCCTTTAGAAGGTCAGGACTCTGATGTGATCTATCAGCTAAAAAGCAATCACATAACAAAAAGGGATTACAGAATACAGGCCTTTTAAACCAACAGGGCAGTGTTCAGTGCAAATAGCTCCAATGTAATTGCCAGATGATGAGAAAAGATTTAGAAAGTGGTAAATAGAAGGAAATTAGATAGGTTAACTGCCTGGGAGAGAGGGTTTGCTTGTATTTTTACAGACAGAAGGAAACAGACAGAGAAGGAAACAGATGAAGAAGGAAACAGATGGCTACCAACAAGCACCTAGAGAGACAGAAAAAGAGAAAAATCTGGAAACAAAGGAGAAGACCTAAGAATAAAATCTGCAGGAATCATTGGATTCCCTAACACAAGATAAGACTGTTAAAGGACTTGAAAACCATCAGAGATCATTGCATTCCTTGAGATGAAAAATGTTGATGAGACTATTGTAGGACTTCAAAACTTGCAGGAATTATTGGATTCCTAGAACATAAACTAATGGAAAATGGATTCTTTTTGGACTATTTCTAGGACTTATGGATATGTTCCTCATGTGTTATGTTACTATGTGCTTATGTAATTTATGTAGTTATGTGTAATATCTCCCATATTGATGGATTTATGTATACGTGTTTCAAGGTCATGACCACCCTATTTTCTAAATCAAAAGAAAGGGGGAGATGTTAGGATTATTACTAGGTGGTAAATTGGTACTTAACAATTCTCTAGCTCAGAGTTCACACCTTTAGTTCACACCTTTAAAAGGAGTTTACACCTTTAGGCTTCTGAAAGGAGTTTACACCTTTAAAGGTGTTAACACCTTTAAAAGAGCTAGCTCATTGGTTGTACAGAGTTCCCACAAACGCTTGGAGTACCCACAAGCCCATTCTCTGGGAGGATAAAAGGATCTAAGACTCAGTGGGAAAGAGGCAGTCTGGAAGAAGGCAGTCTGGAAGGAAGTCAGTCTGGATTGGGTCAATGAGAAGACTTCCCACACTCTTGGAGATTCAGAGTCAAGATTTCATTCCCACATCTACCTTCATACTGACTGGAGGCTTTGGATTCAGAAGAAGCTAAAGACTGAAGCTGGCTGGTGACATTGTGACAGGAAAAGATTCAAGATTTTGAAGGACACAATATAGAACTGAAAGGAATGCTGCCTCCCCAGAAGCTCCCCAAGAAATCCTGCTCCCAGAAAAGGATCACAATCTAGAGACAACAGAACTTTACAAGGAACTATATGAACAAAACACTTTCCACACAAATAAAGTCAGATTAAAATAATTGGAAAGACATTAAGTGCTCTTGGATAGGCCGAGCGAATATAATCAAGATGACAACAATCCCTAAACTAATCTATTTATTTAATGCTATACCAAACAGACTCCCAAGAAACTATTTTAATGACCTAGAAAAAATAACAACAAAATTCATCTGGTAGAACAAAAGATCAAGACTTTCAACGGAATTAATGAAAGGAAAATCAACTGAAGGTGGCCTAGCTGTACCAGATCTAAAACTATATTATAAAGCAGCAGTCACCAAAACCATTTGGTACTGGCTAAGAAATAGACTAGTTGATCAGTGAAATAGGTTAGGTTCACAGGACAAAATCATCAATAACTATAGCAATCTAGTGTTTGACAAACCCCAAAACTCCAGTATTCACCTTTGACAAAAACTACTGGGAAAATTGGAAATTGATATGGGAGAAACTAAGCCTTGACCCACACTTAACACTGTACACCAAGATAAGGCCGAAATGGGTTTATTTTTGGCATCACCAATGTCTTTTCAGCTGGTAAGTCGTGCTTCCAGTCCTTATGGTTTCTATCAGTCCAGAGCTATTTTTGAGGCTGATTTAACTAATTGGTAATAAGGGAAGAAGGGAGCTCACAAAATTGTGTGTATCTTCTCTGCCATCTTGGCTCCACCCCCTGATATCCTTCTTCTAAATGTTTTTCTATCTCCTCCTTTATCTTCATTATGACTAAAGAATGTGATGTACTAAAATTCTTCTATTTCTGACCATTTTCATTCTCATCTGGTGAAGATCTTTTAGTCTCCCTGTGCTAGTCCCTTTCAACAATGACATTAGAGATTCCAGAGCTGACCAAATTCAGGATTCAATATTCACTTTTCCAAGACCATATATTTTGGATTCTAAGGCCCTCCTATTATTTTTAAGAATTTTTCTTTATAATTTTATTGAATAATTATGACAATGTACATGCATCTTATCTATATATAAATTTCCAAAACTAATATGTGTTTCTTCCAATTCCTTAGATTGCTACATGTTCATATTACTGCACAAATGCTGCTTTGAACAAAGTAGAATGTACAGGCATTTACATTTGTTTTGGTGTTCAAGAATTTTCGGTTTTAGGACCTTTTTCTGGCTTGAAAAATATGACAGTATTTTAACCTCACTTTTTTAGTTGTGAAAGGATGATTTGTTTCAAAACATCACTATGGCTGAATATATATCAAATAACAAGCAAAATCTCCTTTCTTGTTTTTGAAATTCCTTAGAAATGGATCATGTTTGGGGTAACATGGAATATATATATAAAATGTTAATATATATGTATATATATACATATATATGTGTGTGTATGTGTGTGTATATATATATACATATATATAATTTTAGCAATTTATACCATTTTTTATTCTAAGGTTCCTATTACTGAATCCTATTCTGATTTATATTCTCACAGGGTTTCCATCCCTCATCCTGGTTGTAGAGCAGGATTAGGGAATCATTTTTTTCTGCCAAGGGCCATTTGGATATTTGTAACATCTTTTGTGGGACATAAAAAATTATCAACTTATGTGAATTGATCCAACCATTCTGAAGAGCAATTGGGAACTATGGCTAAAGGCCTATCAAAGTGTGCATTCCCTTTGATCCAGCAGTGCTTCTACTGGGTCTGTATCCCAAAGAGATCATACAAAAGGGAAAAAATTCACACATGCAAAAATGTTTGGAGCAGCCCTTTTTACAATGGCAAGAAACTGAAAACTGAATGGATGCCCATCAGTTGGGGAATGTCTCTCATCCCTCACATAAGGTGATTGTATTCAAAGGTCAGATCTTTTGTGCTCTAAAGTTTTATTTGCTCTCATATACCTAACCCAAACAGGTACATTGAGAGTTTGGACTTATATCTAGCTAGGAAATTCAATATGTTAACTCTCTATTGCCCTTGAATGAGAATTGACAGCCCAGGCATTCAGAGTGCTAAGGATATTCTAAGACATGACATATTTAGTTCCAAAGAAATGCCATTGGAGGTGGAGCCAAGATGGTAAAGGCCTCTCCCCCAAACTGCTCAAAATTCCTTTAAATAATAACTCTAAATAAATTTTAGCATGTCAGAACATTGAAAAAGGTGGAGAATAGCATTTTCTAGCTGATGGTAATCAGGTCAAAAGAAAAGGTCTATGTCACCAGGGTGGGAACTTAGCTTGTAGTCTTTGTACAGGCTATATCAGCACAATTCTGGCCTGGTGTTGTCTCCAGTCCTAACCCCACATCAGCACAACAGGAAGGGATCTAGGATCTCTGATTCAGCTTCAGTACTGGATGGTTCTCTACCTCTCAGCCTAGAGACACCAAAGAGAATTTGGAAGGCTAGCAGAGAAGGTCTGTAAAACCAGGGTGTGAACTCAACATGCAATCCTAATACAGGTCATGCCAGTGAAGCCTTGACCAAAAGCCTCAGTAAGACTCAGCCTAGGCCCTAGCCTTGGTCTCATCCCCATTCTCAGTCTCAGTTCCAGCCAGGAAAAAGGAAACAATATACACACTCAGTATGGGTATAAAAAAATCTATCTCACCCTGCAGGAAAGTAGGAGGGGAATGGAATAAGGGAAAAGGGGAGAGTGATAAAAGAGAGAGCATACTGGGGATGGACAGGGTGAAAGGAGAGAGAGAAAGAATAAGTATGGGTAAATATAGTTATCAGTAGTAATGTAACAAGAATTTTGAAGCAAGTTTCTCAAACAGAGGGAGCTGAGTCAAATTTATAAAAAAAATAAAGGCATGTTCCCATTGATCAAAAGTTATAATTTATGCCTAAAAGGCTATAAATTCATGCATATCTTTTGACCTAAAATACAACTACTAGAAATGTATAACAAAAGAGATTTAAAAGAGAAAAAGGAAAAGGATCTTGTTAGAATTCTTAGAAGGTGCTAAGTAGGTTGTCTAATTTAGCATGGTACTGAACAGTTCTCTAGTTCAGAGTTCACACCTTTAAAAAAGCATATAAAAAGACAAGCCCACTGGAAACTCTAGGAGATTCGAAGCCAGGATTCAGTCCAGGAGATTCACAAATCTAAAGGACAAGCCCACTTATGGACTTCCAGGAGATTCACAACTAGGATTGACTTCCCGGAGATTGACAAGCCCACTCTCTGGGAGGAGGAGTTAAGAGTCATTCCAACTTCCACCTTTGTGCTGGCTGGAGACATTGGGAGGATGAGAGGCTGAAGCTGGCTGGAGGCTGAAGGACAAACCTTTAGATTCAGAGACATTTGGAGGAGAGCTCTAGAAACCAAGGAGAGAGATAGCCCTCTAAGAAAACTAAATGGGCCCCAGGAAAAGATTCAAGACTTTGAAGGAGAAAGTAAAGGATTTGGACTTTAATTCCTGGCTGCATTTGAGGTGATTAATGAAACTGAACTGAACTGAAACTAAGGCTGCCTCCAGAAGCTTCCCAATGAACCTGCACCTAGAGAACTATTACAATTTAGAGAACAGAACATTACAGAATCTATATGTAAAAAAATATATTTTTTAAAGTTTTTTTTATTAATTTTTATAATTATAACATTTTCTTTGACAGTACATATGTATAAGTAAATTTTTTTTACAACATTATCCCTTGTACTCCCTTCTGTTCCGAGTTTTTCCCCTCCTTCCCTCCACCCCCTCCCCTAGATGGCAGGCATTCCCATACATATTAAATATCTTATAGTATATCCTAGGTACAATATATATGTGCAGAACCGCATTTTGTGGTTGTTGTTGTTGCAAAGGAAGGATTGTATTAGCAAGGTAAAAATAATCTGGGAACAGAAACAAAACAAAACAAAACAAAACAAAAAAAACCCAATGCTCTCAGTTTACACTCATTTCCCAGTGTCCCTTTTCTGGGTGTAGCTGATTCCGTCCATCATTGGTCAATTGGAATTGGATTAGCTCTTCTCTATGTTGAAGATCTTCACTTCCATCAGAATACATCCTCATACAGTATCATTGTTGAAGTGTATAATGATCCCCTAGTTCTGCTTGTTTCACTTAGCATCAGTTGATGTAAGTCTCTCCAAGCCTCTCTGTATTCCTCCTGTTGATCATTTCTTACAGAACAATAATATTCCATAACATTCATATACCATAATTTACCCAACCATTCTCCAATTGATGGACATCCATTCATCGTCCAGCTTCTAGCCACTACGAAAATAGCTGCCACAAACATATTGGCACATACAGTTCCCTTTCCCTTTTTACTATTTCCTTGGGATATAAGCCCAGTAGTAGCACTGCTAGATCAAAGGGTATGCACATTTTGAAAACTTTTGGGGCATACTTCCAGATTGCTCTCCAGAATGGCTGGATTCTTTCACAACTTCACCAACAATGCATCAGTGTCCCAGTTTTCCCACAGCCCCTCCAACATTCATCCTTATTTGTTCCTGTCATCTTAGCCAATCTGACAGGTGTGTAATGATACCTCAGAGTTGTCTTAATTTGCATTTCTCTGATCAATAGTGATTTGGAACACTCTTTCAAATGAGTAGAAATAGTTTTAATTTCATCATCTGAAAATTGTCTGTTCATATCCTTTGACCATTTATCAATTGGAGAATGGCTTGATTTCTTATAAATTAAAGTCAATTCTCTGTATATTTTGGAGATGAGGCCTTTATCAGAACCTTTAACTGTAAAAATGTTTTCCCAATTTGTTACTTCCCTTCTAATCTTGTTTGCATTAGTTTTGTTTGTGCAGAAACTTTTTAATTTAGTGTAATCAAAATTTTCTATTTTGTGATCAATAATGGTCTCTAGTTCTCCCTTGGACACAAACTCCTTCCTCCTCCACAAGTACGAGAGGTAAACCATCCCATGTTCCTCCAATTTATTTATGATTTCGTTCTTTATGCCTAAATCTTGGACCCATTTTGATCTTATCTTAGTATGTGATGTTAAATGTGGGTCCATGCCTAGTTTCTGCCATACTAATTTCCAGTTTTCCCAGCAGTTTTTGTCAAATAATGAATTCTTATCCCAAAATTTGGGATCTTTGGGTTTGTCAAACACTAGATTGCTATTTTTATTCACTATCTTGCCCTGTGAACTTAAACCTATGCCACTGATCAACTAGTCTATTTCTTAGCCAATACCAAATGGTTTTGGTGACTGTTGCTTTATAATATAGTTCTAGATCAGGTACAGCTAGACCACCTTCATTTAAATTTTTTTTCATTACTTCCCTTGAAATTCTCGACCTTTTGTTGTTCCATATAATTCTGTTGTTATTTTTTCCAGGTCATTAAAATAGTTTCTTGGGTGTCTGATTGATATAGCACTAAATAAATAGATTAGTTTAGGGAGTATTGTCATCTTAATTATATTTCCTCTGCCTATCCAAGAGCACTGAATGTCTTTCCAATTATTTAAATCTGACTTTATTTTTGTGGCAAGTGTTTTATAAGTTTGCTCATATAATTCCTTACTATCTTTTGGTAGATAAAGTCCCAAATATTTTATACTATCGACCGTTATTTTGAATGGAATTTCTCTTTGTATCTCTTGCTGTTGGATTGTGTTGGTAATGTATAAAAATGCTGAGGATTGATGTGGATTTATTTTGTATCCTGCAACTTTGCTAAAATTCTGAATTATTTCTAATAGCTTTTTAGCAGAGTCTTTGGGGTTCTCTAAGTATACCATCATGTCATCTGCAAAGAGTGATAGTTTGGTTTCCTCATTTCCTACTCTAATTCCTTGAATCTCTTTCTCGGCTCTTATTGCCAAGGCTAGAGTTTCTAGTACTATATTGAATAGTATCAATTGAATAGTATCAATAGTATCCACTATCAAGTGGGCAACCTTGTTTCACTCCTGATCTTACAGGGAAAGGTTCTAGTTTATCGCCATTACATATGATGTTTACTGAAGGTTTTAAATATATGCTCCTGATTATTTTAAGGAATAGTCCATTTATTCCTATACTTTCAAGTGTTTTTTAGTAGGAATGGATGTTGGATTTTATCAAATGATTTTTCTGCGTCTATTGAGATGATCATATGGTTTTTATTATTTTGATTATTAATATGGTCAATTATACTAATAGTTTTCCTAACATTAAACCAGCCCTGCATTCCTGGTATAAATGCCACTTGGTCAGTGTATTATCCTGGGATTGATTTTCTGAAGTCTTTTTGTTAATATCTTATTTAAGATTTTAGCATCAATGTTCATTAAGGAAATTGATCTATAGTTTTCTTTCTCAATTTTCGATTGACTTGGTTTAGCTATAAGTACCATGTCTGTCATAAAAGGAATTTGGTAAGACTCCTTCAATCCCTATATTTTCAAATAGTTCATATAGTATTGGAGTTAGTTGTTCTTAAAATGTTTGATAGAATTCACATGTAAATCCATCTGGTCTTGGGGATTTTTTCTTAGGAAGTTGGTTAATAGCTTGTTCTAGTTCTTTTTCTGAAATGGGACTATTTAGACTACTTACTTCTTCCTCTGTTAATCTGGACAAGCTATATTTTTGAAGGTATTCTTCCATTTCATTTAAGTTATCGATTTGATTGGCATAAAGTTGAGCAAAGTAGCTCCTACCTATTGTTCTAATTTCCTCTTCATTAGTGGTAATTTCTCCCTTTTCATTTTCAAGACGAACAATTTGCTTTTTCTCTTTCCTTTTTTTAATCAGGTTTACTAAGGGTTTGTCGATTTTGTTGGTTTTTTCATAGAACCAACTCTTAGGTTTTATTAATAAATTCAAGAGTTTTTTTTACATTCAATTTTATTAATCTCACCTTTTATTTTTTGAATTTCAAGTTTTGTGTTTGTTTGGGGGTTTTAAATTTGTTCCTTTTCTAGCAATTTTAGTTGTAAGCCCAATTCGTTGGCCCTCTCTTTCTCTATTTTATGCAAGTAGGCCTGTAGAGATATAAAACTTCCCCTTATTACTGCTTTGGCTGTATCCCACACATTTTACTATGATGTTTCATTATTGTCATTTTCTTGGGTGAAGTTATTAATTATGTCTATGATTTGCTGTTTTACCCAATCATTCTTTAGTATAAGTAGTTTCCAATTATTTTTTGGTCTATTTTCCCCTGGCTTTTTATTACATGTAATTTTGATTGCATTGTGGTCTGAAAAGGATGCATTTACTATTTCTGCCTTACTGCATTTGATTTTGAGGTTTTTATGCTCTAGTATATGATCAATTTTTGTATAGTTTCCATGAACTGCTGAGAAGAAACTATACTCCTTTCTGTCTCCATTTAGCTTTTGCCAAAGATCTATCATATCAAACTTTTCTAGTATTCTATTTACCTCTTTGACTTCTTTCTTATTTATTTTGTGGTTTGATTTATCTAATTCTGAGAGTGCAAGGTTGTGATCTCCCACTATTATAGTTTTGCTGCCTATTTCTTCTTGCAGCTCTCTTAATTTCTCTTTTAAGAATTTAGATGCTGCACCACTTGGTGCATATATGTTTAATATTGATACTGCTTCCTTATTGATGCTGCCCTTTAGCAGGATATAATGCCCTTCCTTATCTCTTTTAATTAGATCAATTTTTTTTTTTTTTTTTGCTGGATCTGAGATGAGGATGGCTACCCCTGCTTTTTTTGCTTTGCCTGAAGCATATTAGATTCTGCTCCACCCTTTTACTTTTAGTTTGAATGTAGCACCCTGTTTCAGGTGTGTTTCCTGTAAACAACATATAATAGCATTCTGACTTTTAATCCAGTCTGCTAATTGCTTCCTCTTCATGAGGGAGTTTACCCCATTCACATTTATGGTTAAAATGACTAATTCTATATTGCTTGCCATCCTGTTAACCCCTGCTTATGATTTTCTCCTTTCCTTCCCTCTTACCCCCCTACCCAGTATTGAATTTGTTATAACCATTTGCTTTTCACAGCCCTCCTTTTTTTTAGTATCCCTCCCCCACCTTAAAGTTCTTCCCCTTATTTTACCCCTTTTTCTCACAATTTCTGTATTCCCTTCCCCTTAGCTTACTCCTTCCTTCTCACTTTTCAATGAAGTGGAAGAAATTTCACCATAAATCGAATATGTCTATTAATACACACTATGTTCATCTCCCTCCTTTCTTTCTCTCAGATATAATAGGTTACCTTTGCCTCTTCATGAGATGTAGTACCACCATTTTACACTTTTTTATGATATAATTTCCTTTCCACCTCTAGTTTCTAGGACAAATTATACATATGTTCTTTACATATTTTATGGCAGAAGTATAGTTCTCAAGATTTCTTTTTACCTTTTTAGAAATCTCGTGTTGTCTGTATTTGAAGATCAAACATTTTATGTAGGTATGTTTTTTTTCATCAAAAATAGATGGAATTCATTTATTTCATTAAATGTCCATCTTCTTCCCTAGAAAACGGTGCTCATTTTTGCTGGGTAAGCTATTCTTGGCTGCATACCAAGTTCCTTTGCCTTTCCGAATATCATATTCCAGGCCCTTTGTTCTTTTAATGTAGACGCTGCTAGATCCTGGGTTATCCTTATTGTGGCTCCTCCATATCCGAATTGATTTTTTTCTATCAGCTTCCAATATTTTTTCCTTTGTCTGATGGTTCTTGAACTTGGCCACTATATTTCTTGGCGTTTTGATTTTAGGGTCCCTTTCAGTAGGTGATCAATGAATTTTTTTCAATGTCCATTTTACCCTCTGTTTCCAAAACGTCTGGGCAGTTCTCTTTGAGAATTTCCTTGAAAATAGTGTCCAAGCTCTTTTTTTCCTCCCATTTTTCAGGGAGTCCGATTATTCTCAAATTGTCTCTCCTGGATCTGTTTTCCAGGTCTGTTGTCTTTCTAATAAGGTACTTGACATTCTTTTCAATTCTTTCATTTCTTGACTTGCTTGACTACCTCTTGGTTTCTCCTTGAGTCATTCATTTCTAATTGTTTGAGTCTAATTTTCAATGATGTATTTTTTATTTCTTTTTGTAATTGTCCAATTGTGTTTTTATCTTCTATGGAATTTTTTTCCATTTTATCCATTTTATTTTTTAGAGAGCTGATTTCTTTATCCAGCTCACTAATCCTGTTTTCCTTGGAGTTGTTTACCTTCTCCAGCTCACTAATCCTGTTTTCCTTGGAGTTGTTTGCCTTTTTTAATTCACTAATTTTGTTTCTCAATGATTGATCTCTTTGTCCACTCTGGATGACTTCTCCAGGCTCTCTTTCCAAGCTTCCCTTTTCTTTTCCCATTTCTCTTCTAGCTCTCTTGTGAGAGCCTTTTTTGATTTCCTCTATGAGATTCTTTTGTATTGAGGAGCAGATCATATCCCCCTTAGGGTATTCCTCTGGGGACAGTCTGTTTTTAGTCTCCTCAGTATTTGAAGTCTGCTCTCTCTCCATACAGAAGCTGTCAATGGTTAGAGCCCTTTTGAATTTCTTGTTCATTTTGTCAAGAACTGAATGGAAGAAAACAAACTGACAAGAGAAACAATTGGTCTGTTTTGGGGGGGATGGGGCTGGATGGTGTTAATGGGCTTCCTCTACCGACTGGGGATAAGGCAGAAGAGAGCCACTAACTGAACAGAGTTGGCTGTGCTGAGTCTGCCCTCTGAGGCTATGAGAATGGGCTGAGTCACTCCAAGTGGAGTGTGGGGGTGGCCGGGTTCCAAGAGATGCTAGCTTTCCGGGGTTTTAAACTTCACCTCCAGTGTTTACACCCTCTCTGCTGCTCCTGGCTTGCTGCCAAGACAGAATATCCACACTGGGGTAAAAGTCTTTTTGCAGAAACGGCAGAGATCATACCCCTCCCCCCTCAGGTCTGAGCTGTGTGAGCTGCCTGTCCCGCTCTGGTTTGCCTGCCCTCAATCTGCGCCCAGTCTGTTCAACCCTCCCCCAACAAACACAGACCTTCCCTGGCGAATTTCAAGGATGTCTTCTGTTGGTGATTATTTGTGGGTTTCTTTTCTGGTTAAGCATTAACTCTGAGGCTTGTCATGAAGTAAGTCCTGAGAGAAAACATGGAGCTCAAGCAGCTGTCTGCCTCCACGCTGCCATCTTCGTAAAAAATATTTGCAACAACTTTCTTCTTGGAACAAGAAGTTAAAAATTGAGAGAATCAGTTGGGGAATTGTTGAATAAAGTATGGTGATTGTCATAGAATATTACTGTTCTGTGGGAAATGATGAACAGGATATTCTCACAAAAGAACCCTGGAAAGTCCTGTATGAACTCAAGCAAAGTTAATTTATTGTATACAAAGTAATAGCAATGTTCTGGGATGACCAGTTACAAATGGCTTTGCTGTTCTCAGCAGTACAATGACCCAAGACTATTCTGAAGAGTTTAGGATGAAAAATCCTATACCTAGCTAGAGAAAAAATTGATTGTGTTTGAATACAGATTCAAACATTTTCAGTCTCTCTCTCCGTCTCTCTCTCTCTCTCTCTCTCTCTCTCTCTCTCTCTCTCTCTCTCTCTCTCTCTCTCTCTTCATTCTCCTCTCTCTTTGTTTTTCTTGAGCATTTTTTAATCAGAGGGGGAGATCTATGTTTTTATTCACAACATGACCTTTATGGAAATGTTTTAAAGAACTTCACATGTGGCTTCTTAATGTGGGTTGAGGATGAGGATAAGGGAGTTAATCCAGAATCAAAAGTTTTAAAAACAAATTTAAAAAAAAGTTTAAATATAACTAAAGAAAATATTAAATAAGTAAATTTTAAAAAGAAACGCCATCTTGTGACTTATAAAGTTGATTTTAACAGATATCATGACCTGGAAACGCTAGTTCTCTCTCTAATGACAGCCCAGGCACCAGTAATAACACTTTTTTTTAATTCAAAAGAAATTCCCTATTCACATAATAATCTTCTCAATGACAGTGTGTATCACAGAAGGCTCCTCAAAGAATTACATTTCTTTCTTTGGGCTTTTATATTACCATGTCTGGGAATTTTGAAGACAAAAATTTATCAGTCATTTCATCAAACATTTTTTGATCAGAGTTAGAAATTATAGATTTTGTTGAATTTTTCAAGTTTTTAATATGAAGTAATTTAAATTAAATTATTAGTTTCATTGAAAAAATTAATTCTTTTTTCTTTATTTACCTAGAACTAAAAATATTTTCTACTAATAATAAATTTATAGTAATCCTTGAAATTGATGACATTTTGAATTTGAAGACCCATTCCATAACAGATCATGTAGGTATATAGTTATAGCATAGCAAACATTTGGATATATTCCAGTCCTGAATTGTCTGTTCTCTCCTGAAACAAATACCCCTTCTTCTAAAATTCTACGGGTCCCCTTCAGTCTTTCATTCTCTTCTTTAAGGCTCCTTCCAGATCTGACATTATTCTAAATTTTTCATCAATGAATGAATATCTTTATCAATGAAGCAACTGCAGAGGATCACAGTGCTTTTCCCATACAGATATTTGAGGATTGCTGTGTTGACCTGAGTATTAATAAAATTAATAGTATTTTCACCTTACCTTAAGGTTCTGAGGTAAAGGATGCCAAATTAAAAAAAATTATCAGCAATGCTAGACCATGCTATATGCTAAAACTCTTCTCTTTTTGACTACTTCCATTCTTTTATTCTCCTACATCTAGTCCATCTGAATAATGACATTAGAGATTCCAAAGTCAAATGAAGCCCAAGATTCTTGATTTAAAGTTTTCAATAAACCCACACAGTCTGGATTCCAGTGATTCAGTGATCCATAATCACCTATTCTGGCTTTACTTTCTATTCCCCATTAGGACATTCAGAGATAGGATTCAACTCCTAACTCATACATTGTCTGCCTCTGCTCTCAACTCTTTCCAACAATCTCTCATGAATAATACCTGGAAGTATTCTAGGGACCACTGAAGATATGGCATTTTTTGTTCTAAAGCTATTTCATGATAAATTGAGTCAAGGTATTAGTATTATTTTTTATTAATTGGTTTATTATTACAATGTCATCAGTTCTTACCAATATGAGAATTTGGAATTAGAAGCCTTCTCACTAATATGTTCTCTATGCTGAATCCTTTTCTTTTTGTTCAAAATTGCTTGATATTCATTTTCGTTCATACTAATGGTCACAGCGATCTTTATTATTTATTATTATTTTTTAAAATTTAATTTAATTTAGTTTAATTTTTTATTGAAGCTTTTTATTTTTCAAAACATTTGCATGGACAATTCTTAACCAATAGCGCTTGCATCACCTTGTGTTCCAATTTTCCCTTCTTTCTCTCACACCCTCCCCTAGATGCCAAGTAGTCAAATAGATGCTAAACATGGTGGAAATATATGTTAAATCTAATGTATGCATATATATTTATACAATTATTGTATTGCAAAAGAAAAATCAAATCAAACCAGTAAAAAAAAAAAAAACGAAGCAAAATAAAATGCAAGCAAGCAACAACAAAAAGAATGAAAATGCTATGTTGTGGTCCACACTCACTTCCCACAGACCTCTCTCAAATGATCTTCTGCTTCTGCACATTTAACATCAGTTCATGTAGGTCTCGCCAGGCCTTTCTGAAATCATCTTGCTTATTGTTTCTTACACAATAATAATATTGCATAACATTCATATACTGTAACTTATTCAGGCATTCTCAAACTGATGGGTATCAATTCACTTTCCAGTTTCTTGCCACTACAAAAAGGGCTGCCACAAACATTTTTGAACATGTGGGTCCTTTTCCCTACTTTAAGATCTCTTTGAAATATAAGCCCAGTAGAAACATTGCTGGATCAAAGGGTATGCACAGTTTGGTAACTTTTTGAGCATAGTGCCAAATTGCTCTCCAGAATAGTTGTATCTATTCACAATTCCACCAACAATGTATTAATGTCCCGGTTTTCTCACATCCCTTCCAACATTCGTCATTATCTTTTCTTGTCACCTTAAGCCAATCTAAGAGGTATGTAATGTATTTCAGAGTTATCTTTAATTTACACTTCTCTGATCAATAGTAATTTAGATCATTTTCCATATAATTAGAAATAGTTTCAATTTCTTCATCTGAAAATTGTTTGTTCATATCTTTTGACTATCAATTAGAGAATGACTTGAATTATTTTAAATTTAAATCAATTCTCTATATATAGTAGAAATGAGACCTTTATCAGAACCTTTAAATGTAAAAATGTTTTCTCAGGTTATTGCTTCCCTTCTAATCTTGTCTGCATTAGTTTTGTTTGTACAAAATCTTTTTAACTTAATTTAATCAAAGTTAACTATTTTGTGATCAATAAACAATGGTCTTTAGTTTTTCTTTGGTCACAAATTCCTTCCTCTTCCACAGATCTTCACCATATTTTTCTAATTTGTTTATAATATCATTCTTTTTTTAAGCATTTTTTAAAATTAATTTTTATAATTATAACATTTTCTTTAGCAGTACATATGCATAGGTAATTTTTTTTTTACAACATTATCCCTTGTACTCCCTTCTGTTCCGAATTTTTCCCCTCCTTCCTTCCACCCCCCTCCCCTGGATGGCGGGCATTCCCATACATATTAAATATCTTATAGTATATCTTAAGTACAATATCTTAAGTATGGTTATGTGCAGAACCAAATTTTGTTGTTGTTGTTGCTGCAAAGGAAGGATTGTATTCACAAGGTAAAAATAATCTGGGAAGAGAAACAAAACAAAAACAAAAACAAAAAACAAACAAACAAACAAACAAAAAAACAATGCTCACAGTTTACACTCATTTCCCAGTGTTCCTTCTCTGGGTGTAGCTGATTCTGTCCATCATTGATCAATTGGAATTCGATTAGCTCTTCTCTATGTTGAAGATATCCACTTCCATCAGAATACATCCTCATACAGTATCATTGTTGAAGTGTATAATGATCCCCTAGTTCTGTTCATTTCACTTAGCAAGCAATCTTTATTAAAAAAAAATGCACCAAAGAGAATTTCATTTTGTGTGCTGGTATTGTGGTGTTTATGGTTTTTTTCCTGGCTAGCCAGATTGACAGCAATCTTATTAAACCCTTTGGAAAAGATGGCTGAAGACTGAGGAGTTTTGTTTTTGGTTTTAGTTTTTGTTTATTTTTATACATCACCAATGCCCAATAAAAATTATATTGGAACAAGTAAATGAACTCCTATGAAAATCTGTAATCTTATATTTTAAATGGCCATTATTTGCACCCAAACAGAGTATACATACATACATATATATATATATGTGTATATATATATATATATATATATATATATATACACACACACACATATATATATATATATATATATATATATATATATATATATATATATATATATATATATATATATATATATACATATGAAAAGAAATTCTTTGGAGATATGAGAATATGAGATTTTTTGACTAGGATACCCATTTCCCAGCAGATGATTTCTATTCTCTCAATCTACCCACCTACCCACCATACCAGAACACTGCAGAATCTGACTTTTTTTGCTTTAATTACTCTCTTTGCTCTGAAGTCCCCCCTTCTAGAGACACTCTTTGTGCTCCTATTTCTGAAAATGTCCATTCTCAGTCCCCATATGTCTCTCCCTCTTTCTTCTCCAGGTTCTCAAAATTCTGGCCTTGCAGATTTTAGTTTCATTCAATTCATGATCCTGAATTCTAAATTTCCTTCAGGCTCATATGTTCTATGGTCATGAGCCTTCCTCATCTAATACTTGCTCTGATATTTTCACTCAAAATTTGCATATTCAGAGGCAGGACTTATCCCCTAGATAGTAAATGCAATATGAAAGGTCTCAAGAGCAGCCTTGATATTCAGCACACCCCTTGTCACTGTATGTTCTAAAACTCCATTTCTTAAAAAAAAATTCCTCATGAGCCTATGAATGTCTCCAACTCTGTTTCTGTTCCAATCAGTCCCAGAATTGACATGCCTGCTTCTACAGCCTCAGCCAGCTCAGATATTCTAGATTCCAAGGCTAATCTCTGTTCAAGAATTCTGATTTCACAATCCACTTTTTATAACAAATAAGCATTTTGTTGAAAATATCCATTCCAAAATGCTATACATTTCCCCCTCTCTTTTCAAGTTCTTCACAATTCTGGCCTAGCAGCTTTTATAGTCTCAGTCAGCTGATAATGTTTCCTTCTAAAATTTTTTAAGCACATGCATTTTATGTGCCACAAGCCACTACACATCTCATAGTTTCTCTAATGTGTTCATTCAAAATCTGGACCTTCAGAGGCAGGACTTATCCCACTAGGAAATTCTGTGTTCTATACTCCAGGATCCAAGAAACAAAGATCCTTGCAATGTCCCAGGAAGCCTTAAATGTCAGTGTTTCAAAGAGCTGAGATTTTGGATTGTAGGGCCTGAAAAACATAAGGGTTTTTCTTCCCTTTTTTGAACTGGAGAATTCTTGAAATACATATCACATACAAATTTTTTTGATAAGAGTAGCTTTGTATTTTTCAAATTACTTGCAAAGATAGTTTTAAACATTCATCCTTGCAAAACCTTGTATCTCAAATGTTTCTCCCTCCCTTCTCCCCCTTCCCCTAGAGAACAAATAATCCAATATAAGTTAAACATGTGCAATTCTTCTAAATGTATTTCCACATTCATCATATTGCACAAGAAAAATCAGGTCAAATGGGGGAAAATTAGAAAGAAAGAAAAAAACAAGCCAAAGGAAAAAAAACAGCAGCAAAAGAGGAAAATACTATACTGGGATCCACATTCAGTCTCCATAGTCCTCTCTCAGGATGCAGATGCCTCTTTCCATCACAAGTCTACTGTAATTTCTTTAAAAAAAACCAAGTTCATCACAATTCATCATCACATAATCTTGTGGTTGCTGTGTACAATGTTCTCTTGGTTCTGCTCACTTCACTCAGCATCAGTTCATATAAGTCTTTCCAAGATTTTCTGAAATCAGCATGTTTATTATTTCTATTAGAACTGTGAGGGATGTAGAAAACCCTTACCCAAAATGACTACTCAGAGATCACTCAGTAGAAGGCAGAAAAGGCCAATTACAGAGCAGATAATTTTTTATTCTAAAAATCCTTACATCTATGGCATATGGAAAACTGAAAATCATGCTACTCTTGACTTTTGATGTTCTCTCCTGGATATCTGCATCCCTCCTTCTATTCTCTTATTTATTGATTTATTCTTTAACCAAGAAACACTTTTAACTTTATACCTTAAAGATTTTCAATTTGCTTTAAATCAAAATGAATTAGATTACATTGCAGGATAACATTAATGAATAAAAATTTCCTTTGTATGCAAACCAACTAAGTTTTATCAAGTGCTCAAAAAATAAAAATCAAAGCCCATTCAGAATCTTTTAACATTCTCTTCTTCAGCACTAACTCAATCTCTAAAGGGAATTTTAGCAATCTACATGCTAAACAAAAAAGAAATTGTCATAGACATAATATTTTTTGAAGTAGAACAAAAATACATGGAAAAGGTGTGAATAGAAATAGGATCACAGAATTCTAGATTTTAGAGTGAAACCTTGGAGGTCACATTATTCACATTCTTTACATATGACGAAAGAGGGGCCCAAAAGGATTAAGTTTCCCAGCTTTATAGAGTAAAGTCACATGTAAACTTAATGCAGAGCTAAGGATTACAATCCAGGTCTTGACTTCTAGTCTGGGGCTCATTCTATTCACATGGGAAAGACTCCTTTAACAAGTGCCAGTCAAGAACACTACACATACAAAAGAACTTTTTATGCTAGAAATGAGGATACAGGATAGAGAGAGAAAAAAGGCATACATATTTAAAAAATCATCTGAAAACTTCACTGGGAAAAATTAATTTAAATCCTGCCAACTTTATTGTGTAATAGTGCCGTCCCTATAACTCCTTCCCCCCAGTATAAAAAGAAAGAGAAAGTGAAAGTGAGGAAATTTTTATATTGCATTTTTCAAATCTTTGACCCTACCAGTAAGCCACTCCATGTAAACTTACATTTCTTCACAGCAATGTAGGATCACCATGTAGTATCAAGGGAGTAATGGTAGGATACAGTGTATGGGGAAAATTTCTTTCCCAACCATTCTGGTTCCAGGAACAAATACACTGCAGTGAAAGCAGAGACTGCAGGTATATCATGGGGGAGTTGGTTGATGAGTAGTCTACAGAATATAGACATTCACTTTTATTTATATATTAGACAAAAATTACATGGCTCCATATTATCATACAATTAAACAAAACACAATTCCCATCATCATCATGCCCTTACATAAAATTTAAATGATGCCACAAGTTTCTATCTATATTCAACAACAACAACATAGTCCAGAAATTGTAACTAGGAAATAGTTGTAGAACTTCATGCAAGACAGGAGTTTGTGTGTGGCAAGAGGGTTGGGACAGGGAATGAATGGAGGGCGGGGCATACATCTCCACAGTGTAGCATCACTCCACCTCCAACTGTCCATCAGTCAGGCTTCTGCAGACCTCCAATTCTCTGTCCCATATCCCTCTGCAAGAGAGGGAGTGTCCAAGGGGAGAAGGAAGCCACAGCTACCCAGCACAGGATGTTCCCCTTCTATTCCAGGATGATACAATAGTTATCATTGGTTTCAGCTTTCCTTGTATTGAGAAGAAAACAAGTTTCTTCCTCAAAGTTGCGGATCATCTGATCAGTGACAAGCACATGGATTCCTTTTGGCCCCAGTCTGTAAATTTGAGTGATCTGACAAGGAGAAAAACTGAGAAGCTGAGCAATTTTCTCTATCAGCTCAACAGTTGTCAGTTCTTCCAGATAGACGGCACGGTACACAAACAAAGTATCATTTGACTCTCCATTCTCATTTTTCTGCTGCTGTTGCTCACTCAATTGCAAGGATTTGTGACAAAGGTAAATTGTCAGTCTGGGCCTCACCATGCGCCCTTTTATAGTATTGAAGAGGCGGATTCCATCAGCAGGGCCACAAATTTGGATAAAATCATGTCTGGTTAACTTCCACAAATCTGCACCAGAGAAATTTCTGAAAAGCCGAGAGAAGGCAGAAAATCGGTTGCGCTGTAGCCACTGTTGAGTTTCTTGGGAGTTAGTGGTTGGCAGAAGTTTATCTGCAACAGGAAGAGATGGTCCTGGCTGGTGGTTTGGTGAACCATTCTCTTCTCCAGTGGAAAAACTGGAATGGTTAAAGCCAACTAATGGGGAATTGGTGACATAAGGGATCTCAGTCCATGGAGAACACTCTGTGAATAGAGTTGTCTCATAGGAAGGTTGGTAATCTTCCTTTTCATGAGGGCTTTTCTTCTCCATTTTCTCCCTGTCTATTTTTTGCTTCTTGTCTGCTCCTTTGGGCTTGAAAACTTTGATCTGACAGCTGGCTGAATGCAAGTGTTCAGTGTACTCTCCATTCTCATTCTCCTTGAAAGTGTCAATTTGGAGTCGGAATGGCACATCCTTTTCTCCCCCAGGTTGCTTCACAGGGAATTCTGTACTGTGGCAGTGTACCTGAATAAACACGGATGTGCTCTTTGCAGCAGGGTCCCACAGGAACTCCACAGTATTCAGCTGGGTTGGGTTTGCCCGAGGGTCAATGATACCTACGGACAGTGCCAGGTCTATATCCAGCATTCTGTCCCCTGGCCTGTTCCATCTCCAGTCCTCAAACTGCTGCTGCTGCTCCGCTTGCTGCAGTCTCCTGTCATGGAGCAGCAACCGAAACATGCTCTTCACGGAGCTGCCACTGATTTGTGCGAGTTCCCCCACTTTCCTATTGTCCAGCATTCGGATTTCATAGGACTGGTCCTGATTGAGATAGGTGAGCGTTTCGTCGTGCAGCCTGACCGCAGGGGAGGTAGCAGCACAAAGCACGTACTGGAAGGGCAGGATTTTATTCGCATCATCAGGTGGCAGCCCCGACTCTTCTTGTTTAAACACGGGCAATGCAAGGACATCACCCATGCTGAAGGGCCCCGCTGCCCGCTGCTGGCCGATCCCGGACAGGGCGGCCTCAAAATCCCGCACCAGCCCGGACTCGATCTCCTGGTCCGCCTGCGACAGGCTCGGGCTCCCGGCCATCCCGCCTCCTTCCAAAGGGCCTCCTACAGATATCTGCTTTACTTGCTCTAGGCAGAGGCTTCTGGAGCTCCGACCAGGACCGCGGGATGCAGGTCCGCTACACCTGTGAACGGAGGGGTGCAAGTCCCCTGCACTGGGGACTGTAGGAAAAGACCACGGATAGTGGGCAGTCCGCACATGAACCCCACTCTCAGCCTTATGGTCTGGGCTGCCCTGCTCCCACTTTGAGCCCTACTCTCTGGCTTCTGGCTCCAGAGAAATGCGAGGCTCCTGGGGGTTCCTCCAGCGCAGAGGCACGGATGCTGGAAGTCCCTGCTCCTCTCGTCCACCCCAGGTGCTCCCAGTCTCCGGCTCTGCACCCTACCCCACAATAGGTTGAGCTATTCATTTCCGGGCTCCTCACTCAATGTCACCCCACCCCGTCCTCTCTTCTATTCTCCCTGGTTCCTCCAGAAGTGACAATATCCCTTCTCTAATGACATCCCTTAGAGAATCATCCTCTTTAGCCTCTCACTATTTCCCATTCTCTCAGAATTGTCCTAGCTTGTTTGATTGTTTTTTTTAAGATCCCTGATGCCAATAGGCATTTTATATCAATCAAGAAATGATGTACTAAAAAAATGGCCCTTCTGACTCATCCAACTCAGCATTCTAGACTGCATATTTCCACCAAGTCCCGATATTCCAGGTCCCAAGTCAAATCTCTGTTTGGGAATGCTGGTTTCACAATCCAGTCCTTATTGTTCCATTCTGAGGTGGCACTTATTGCCAGGCTGGTGAATTTAGTTATCTAAGGAATTTCTAAAACATATATGAGATTCCCATGTCTAAAGAACACTCTCCTAAGATCTGTTTTCTTTGTTTTTGTTTTTGTTTTTTTCGTTTTCCTCGTTTATTTTCTTATTTTAATAACCCATATAACCACAAGAGTCTTACCTATTGGGTCTTATTTGGAAACAAAACTTGTATTCCCTTATCTTCTTACATATACCCTTGATGTAAATGCTCCCCAAAATTAAGTATTCATTATCACAAATAGTACTACCAGTAGGCATCTTTAATAATGAATAGATTAAGGGTTCCATTTTTTCTCTCTACAGATATTTGGAGTATTTTTACTAACCCTGAAGCCTCTGTGGCTAAGGATGGCAGATTTTTTCTCTTCTTTTTCTAGGCTTCTGGAACATACCCTAAAAATTGAATTTGAATTTAAGTTTGACTTTCTAAGATCAATCTACCTTCTTGTTTTTTAAATGACCTACAGCAGATCAATATTTGAGCCCACTAAGAATTTATCTGAGAATTTATCTTTGCCATTTAAAACGTTTTATTTTCTAAGTCGCATTCATAATCAATGAATTATGGTCTCTAAAAAAAAAAGAAAAGCTGGAGAATAATGTCAAATACTTACTGGGAAAATCTATAGACCTGGAAAATAGATCTAGGAGAGATAATCTGAGGATCATTGGACTTCCCAAAAGCTATGATGAAAAAAAGAGCCTAGATTCTATTTTACAGGAAATCATGAAAGGGAACTGTCCAGAGATAATAGAAACATAAGGGAAAATAGGCATTGAAAGAATTCATCAAACACCTTCTGAAAGACCCTAAAAAAAGAACTCCACGGAACATTGTGGCTAAGCTGCAGAATTACCAAACTAAGGAAAAAATATTGCAAGCAGCTAGGAAAAAAAATTCAAATATTAAGGTGCCACAATAAGGGTCACGCAAGATCTGGCTGCCTCCACATTAAAGTCTCGAAGGGCCTGGATCCTGTTATTCTGAAAGGCAAAAGAACAAGGATTGCAACCAAGAATAAACTACCCAGCTAAGTTTAGCATTTTTTTCCATGGAAGAAGATGGTCATTTAATGAAACAGAGGAATTCCATTTGGTTCTAAGAAAAAAACCAGAAAACAAAAAGTTTGATCTACATCCACAAGACTGAAGAGAAACAGAAAAAGGTAAAAAGAACTATTGAGAACTGTATCTCTGTTGTGGATATACAGAAAGGCCACATGGATAATTTGATTTTACTTATATAATATAAAAAAGGGAAGTAGTAAAGGGAAGGGGATAGTATCAGAAAAAGGGAAAAGAGAGATAAAAAGAGGGAAACTACATCCTAGGAAGAGGCATAGAAAATCTACCACATCTAAGGGAATTTAGAGAGGAGGAGAAACGTTGTGTGAATCTTACTCTCATCAGAATAGGCTCAAAGAGTAAATATTTGTTTTTCAGAGAATTCTCTCTCACCTCATTAAAAGGGGGGAGAGGAAAAGGGAAAAGGAAAAGGAGAATAAGTGAAGGGTACAAGAAAGGGGAAGGGACTTAAAAGGAGGGGAGAGGGATACTAAAAAGGGAGGGCTGCACATCACAAGTGGGGTCAATAAATTAAATACTGGGGAAGGGGTTCAGGGGGGTCAAGGGGAAAAAGCATAATCAGTGGATAATATGATGGCAGGAAATACAGAATTCGTCATTTTAACTGTTAATGTGAATGGGATGAACTTTCCCATTAAATGGAGGTGGATAGCAGACTGGATCAAAAGTCAGAACCCTACGATATGTTGTTTACAGGAAACACACTTAAAGCGGGGAGATACATACAGAGTAAAGGTAAAAGGTTGGAGCAGAATCCATTATGCTTCAGGTAAAGCCAAAAAAGCAGGGGTAGCCATCCTTATCTCAGATCAAGCAAAAGCAGAAACTGATCTAATTAAAAGAGATAAGGAAGGAAACTATATCCTGCTAAAAGGTAGCATAAATAATGAAGCCATATCAATACTAAACATATATGCACCAAGTGGTATAGCATTTAACTTTCTAAAGGAAAAGTTAAGAGAGTTGCAAGAAGAAATAGACAGTAAAACTATAATAGTGGGAGATCTCAAACTTGCACTCTCAGAGTTAGATAAATCAAACCAGAAAACAAATAAGAAAGAAATTAGAGGTAAATAGAACATTAGAAAAACTAGGTATGATAGACCTTTGGAGAAAACTGAATGGTGATAGAAAGTATACTTTCTTCTCAGCAGTTCATCGAACCTATATAAAAATTGACCATATATTGGGATATAAAGATCTCAAAATTAAATGCAGATAGGCAGAAATAGTAAATGCCTTCTTCTCAGATCACAATGCAATAAAAACTACATTCAACACGAAGTTAGGGGTAAATAGACCAAAAAGTAGTTGGAAACTAAATAATCTCATCTTAAAGAATGACTGGGTGAACACTTAACACCATATACCAAGATCATATCAAAATGGGTCAAAAATTTAGGCATAAAGAATGAGATCATAAATAGATTAGAGGAAAAGAGGATAGTCTACCTCTTCGACTTGTGGAGGAGGAAGGAATTTATAATTAGAGAAGAACTAGAGATCATTATTGATCACAAAATAGAAGATTTTGATTACATCAAACTAAAAAATTTTCTGTACAAACAATACTAATGCAAACAAAATTAGAAGGGAAGTAACAAATTGGGAAAATATTTTTACAGTTAAAAGTTCTGATAAAGGTCTCATTTCCAAAATATATAGAGAACTGACCCTAATTCATAAGAAATCAAACCATTCTCCAATTGATAAATGGTGAAAGGATTTGAACAGACAGTTCTCAGATAATGAAACTATATCCACGCATATGAAAGAGTTTTCCAAATCACTACTGATCAGAGAAATGCAAATTAAGACAACTCTGAGATACCACTACACACCTGTAAGATTGACTAAGATGACAGGAACAATAATGATGAATGTTGTCGGGGATGTGGGAAAACTGGGACACTAATGCATTATTGGTGGAGTTGTGAAAGAACCCAGCCATTTTGGAGAGCAATATGGAACTATTACCAAAAAGTTATCAAACTGTGCATACACTTTGATCCAGCAGTGCTACTACTGGGCTCATATCTCAAAGAAATACTAAAGAGGGGAAAGGGACCTACCTGTGTGTGCCAAAGTGTTTGTAGCAGCTCTTTTTTCATAGTGGCTAGAAACTAGAAGATAAATGGATGTCCATCAATTGGAGAATGGGTGGGTAAATTATGGTATATGAATGTTATGGAATATTATTGCTCTGTAAGAAATGACCAGCAGGAGGAATACAGAGAGGCTTGGAGAGACTTACATCAACTGATGTTGAGTGAAACGAGCAGAACTAGGAGATTATTATACACTTCAACAATGATACTGTATGAGGATGTATTCTGATGGAAGTGGATATCTTCAACATAGAGAAGAGCTAATCCAATTCCAATTGATCAATGATGGACAGAATCAGCTACATCCAGAAAAGGAAAACTGGGAAATGAATGTAAACTGTGAGCATTGTTTTTTGTTTTGTTTTGTTTTGTTTTGTTTTGTTTCTCTTCCCAGATTATTGTTACCTTGCGAATACAATCTTTCCTTTGCAACAACAGCAACAACAAAATTCGGTTCTGCACATATATATTCTACCCAGGATATACTATAAGATATTTAATATGTATGGGAATGCCTGCCATCTAGGGGAGTGGGTGGAAGGAAGGAGGAGAAAAACTCGGAATAGAAGGGAGTACAAGGGATAATGTTGCAAAAAAAATTACCTATGGATATGAACTGTCAAAGAAAATGTTATAATTATAAAAATTAATTTTAAAAAAGAAATGAGCAGAACCAGAAGATTACTATACACTTCAACAACAATGCCGTATGAAGATGTATTCTGAAAGAAGTGGATATCTTCAACATAAAGAAGATCCAACTCACTTCCAGCTGATCAATGATGGACAGAAACAACTACACCCAGAGAGGAAACACTGGCAATGGAATGTAAAATATTAGCACTACTGTCTATCTACCCAGGTTACTTATACCTTCGGAATCCAATACTTAACATACAACAAGTAAATTGGATTTACACACATATATTATATTTAGGTTATACTGTAACACATGTAAATGTATGAAATTGCCTGTCATCTAGGGGAGGGAGTAGAGGGAAGGAGGGGAAAATTTGGAAAAATGAATACAAGGGACAATTTTATAAAAAAAAATTACTCATGTATATATACTGTAAAAAATGTATAATTATAAAATTAATAATAATAAAAAAAGAATGTGTGAAACAGCAAATTATAGAAACAATTAACAATTTCACCCAAGATAATGACAACGATGAGACATCATACCAAAATTTGTGGGATGAAGTTAAAGCGGTAATAAGGGGAAATTTTATATCTTTAGAGGCTTATTTGAATAAAATAGAGAAAGAGAAGATTAATGAATTGGGCCTGCAACTTAAAAAGTTAGAAAAGCCCAAATTAAAAAGTCCCAACGAAAAACTAAACTTGAAATTCTAAAATTAAAAGGAGAAATCAATAATATTGAAAGTAAAAAAAAAACCACTGTTGAATTAAGAAATAAAACCAAGAGTTGGTTTTATGAAAAAGCCAATAAAATAGATAAACCTTTGGTTATTCCGCCAATGAAGAGAAACTTAGAGAAATAATAAGGAATTACTTTGCCCAACTTAATTCCAATAAATTTGATAACTTAAGTGAAATGGATGAGTACCTACATAAATATGGGCTTCCTAGAGTAACAGAAGGGGAGGTAAACTGCTTAAATAGTCCCTTTCAGAAAAAGAAATAGAACAAGGTATTAATCAGCTCCATAAGAAAAAATCCCCAGGACCAGATGGATTTACATGTGAATTCTACCAAATATTTAAAGAACAATTAGCCCCAATGTTATATAAACTATTTGACAAAATAGGGGATGAAGGAGTCCTACCAAACTCCTTTTATGACACAGACATAGTACTCATACCTAAACCAGGTAGATTGAAAACTGAGAAAGAAAACTATAGACCAATCTCCTTAATGAATATTGATGCTAAAATCTTAAATAAGATATTAGCAAAAAGACTTCAGAAAATCATCCCCAGGATAATACACTATGATCAAGTAGAATCTATACCAGGAATTCAGGGCTGGTTTAATATTAGGAAAACTATTAGTATAATTGACCATATTAATAATCAAATTAAAAAAACATATGATCCTCTCAATAGATGCAGAAAAAGCATTTGATAAAATACAACATCCATTCCTATTAAAAACTCTTGAGAGTATAGGAATAAATGGACTATTCCTTAAAATAGTCAGGAGCATATATTTAAGACAGTCAGTAAGCATAATATGTAATGGAGATAAACTGGAACCTTTCCCAGTAAGATCAGGAGTGAAACAAAGTTGCCCACTATCACCATTACTATTCAATATTGTATTAGAAATGCTAGACTCGGCAATAAGTGTTGAGAAAGAGATTAAGGGAATAAGAGTAGGTAATGAGGGAATCAAACTGTCTCTCTTTGCAGGTGTTATGATGGTATACTTAGAGAACTGCAGAGATTCTCATGAAAAGTTATTAGAAATAATTCACAACTTTAGCAAAGTTGCTAGATACAAAACAAATCCACATAAATCCTCATCATTTTTATACATCACCAACAAAATGCAACTGCAAGTTATACAAAGAGAAATTCCATTCAAAACAGCTGTCAAGAGTATAAAATATTTGGGAATCCATCTGCCAAAGAAAAGTCAGGAGTTATATGAGCAAAATTACAAAACACTTGTCACAAAAAATGAAGTCAGATTTAAATAATTGGAAAGACATTCAGTGCTCTTGGATAGTCTGAGTGAATATAATAAAGATGACAATACTCTCCAAACTAATCCCTTTATTTAGTGCTATACCAATCAGACTCCCAAGAAACTATTTTAATGACCTAGAAAAAATAACAATAAAATTCATATGGAAGAATTAAAGGTCGAGAATTTCAAGGGAATTAATGAAAAAAAAGTCAGATGAAGGTGGTCTAGGTTTACCTGATCTAAAACTATATTATAAAGCAGCAGTCACCAAAACCATTTGGTCTTAGCTAAGAAATAGACCAGTCAATCAGTGGAACAAATTAGGTACAAAGGACTAAAAAGGGTACAACTATAGCAATCTAGTGTTTTACAAACCTAAAGATACCAACATTTGTGATAAAAATTCATTATTTGAAAAAAACTGTTGGAAAAACTTGAAATTAGTATGGCAGAAATTAAATATGGATCCACATACCAAGATAACATCAAAATAGGTCTACTATTTAGGCATAAAGAATGAGATGATAAATAGATTAGAGGAACAGAGTCTACTTCTCAGACATGTGGAGGAGGAAGGAATTTATGGCTAGAGGAGAACTAGAGATCATTATTGATCACAAAATAGAAGATTTTGATTACATCAAATTAAAAAGCTTCTTTCCAAACAAAACTAATGCAAACAAGATTATAAGGGAAGTAACAAATTGGCAAAATATTTTTACAGTTAAAGGTTCTGATAAAGGCCTCATTTCCAATATATATAGAGAACTGACCTTAATTTATAAGAAATTCTGGCATATGGAAAAACATTCTATTAATGGCCTTTTGTATTCTCTCTTGGATCAGATATTTCTTGCTCTGTTAATCTCTAATTCTGTGTGTTCAATACCTTCTATTCCATATCTCATTGTTTCTTCAAGTTTTTCACTTGAAATATGGACATTTGGAGACAATACTTATCCCTTATCTAGGAAATTTTGTATTCTCAGCTTCAAGACATTTCTAACATGGAAGCTGACAATGGTCCAGCAAGAACAGAGAACCAAGATTCCAAGGGGCTGATAGGATTCTAAGGCCAAGGTCGCCAAAATTACATAAAGATTTATTCTTTTTCTTATTACACTGACCATGTAGCTTGTCTCATATAAAGTTTTAAATCTGAACTTCTGGGGGCAGAGCCAAGATGGTAGAGATGACATACCTTTTCTCTGACCTTCTCTACAACCCTCACACTAATTATGAAATAAAGCCTTTGAATTAGCTCTGGACCAGCAGAAACCACAAATATGGAGAGTGCCACAAATTTTCAACAAAAGATAATTTCAAAGATCTTCAGAAAAGGTCTGTTTCAATTGGAAATAGGGGAGGCAGCCAGTGCAAGCAGCTGAGTACAAACACCAGCACAAATAGCTCAGAGTCCTGGGGTGGTGCAGACTCCATATGGCAGAGAATGTACAGGAGCAAACAGATCTGTTTCAATCAGAAATGGGAGGGAGGTAGCCTAACACAAACAGCTGACAAAATGACAGCGCAGACAGCACAGAGTGCTGCTGACTCAACTGGATGGTGCAGACTCTACATGGCAGATAATCTGCAGTGAAGAATCTACAGCGGTGTTGGCCACTCTGACCTGGTTGCAAACAAATAAATCAGCAGAGAAGTTATAAAACATCCAACACAAACACAATAGATCAGTAGTGAACCCCCAAACAGCAGAATCTCATGGGATCTGGCCATGCCCACCCAACATGGGAATGAATAAGTACTGATCCAGCAGAGCTGCAGCAGCCTGCAAAACCTCCCCCACCCTAAAGATAGATCATAACTTTAAAAAATGAGTAAAAAAGTAAAGAGGACTCTAACAATTGACAGCTTCTATGGTGAAAGAGAAGAACAGATTTCAAACCCTGAGGAGACTAAAGGCAGGTTGTCTCCAGATGAAACTCCAAAAGGTGATATATCCTGTTAGGTCCCCATCACTCAAGGCGCCACTAGAAGAAATGAAAAAGGATCTTAAATGAGAGATAGAAGAAAAATGGGGAAAGAAAATGAGAAATTTGCAAGAGGGTTTGGAAAAGGCAACACAAAAACTATCTGAAGAAAATTCACTACAAAATAGACTTAGTGGATATTCTTGAAAACACCTTCCAGTGGCCAGAGCCAAGATGGAAGAGAGGACACATGCTCATTCTGAACTCACTTCTACCTCACTTACTAGTTACTTATCTCAGCCTCTGAAATAGTACTTGACTGGTAAAATCCACAAATATTGGGAGTACAACAAATTACCAGCTGAAGTTAACTTGGAAGATCACCAGAAAAGGTCTGTGTTGATCGGGCAGGAGGAGGCCAGTGCAGGCAGGGAGGCAGAACACGGAGCCTAGCCCAAGCTGAGTGGACTGGGGTGGGAGGGGGGTTGTCTCCGTGGGTGGAGAATTTGCAGGGAGAACGCTACCACAGGTCGCCTGCTCTGCTTTGGTTGCAAAGCAGTAGATCAGCAGAGAAGTTACACAAAAGCCAAAGGTAGAGAGTACTCCAAAACACCAGAATTTAACAGGACCTGGCCACACTCACCCAGCACCAAGAGTGACTCAGCACAACCACAGTGCAGCTGTGAAGTAGCCACAGTCCAAAGCATAGGGCTCTGCCCAAGGCAGTGATATTTCTGTTGTTCAACCACTAGTACCAGGGCAGCTGCTGTTCTGCATGGCAGGGTTCTGCCTAGGACTGTAGCACTTCTTCTGCACTGGGCTCTTCCCAGGACAGTCAAATTTGCAGCACAGTGGGGGCTCTTCCCAGGGCAGTAACATTTCACAGCAGCATGGCCTCTCTTTGCAGCCCATTCGCAGGACAGCTACTCTCCACATATCCCTGTTCTGTAGAGGAAGCTGAGAACCTCCTTGCCCTAAAGACAGATCCTAAGGGACGTTTAAAAAATGAGTAAAAAAGGCAAGTGAGTTCTAACTATAGATAGCTTCTACACAGAAAGAGAACAGATGTCCAACTGTGAGGAGACTAATAGCAGACAATCTCCAGACAAAACCCCAAAGGGTGATATAATCTGGTCCCCATCACACAAAACTCTCCTAGAAGAAATTAGAAAAGATATTAAAAAGGAGCTAGAAGAAAAATGGGGAAAGGAAAGAGAAGCTCTGTAAGAGAGTATGGAAAAGGCAAATAACTCATTAAAAGAAAGATTTGATAAATTGGAAAAATAAAACAACTTCCTGAAATGTGAAATGGAAATGGAAAATGTAAAGAACTCTCAGGGAAACAGAATTAGTGAATTGGAAAGGATAAAGACCTTCCAGGAAAGTAGGATTTGAGAATTGGAAAAAGAAAATAACTCATTAAAAAATTAGTGAAGTGGAAAAAAATTATATAGAGCAAAACAACTCTCAATTGGACATATGCAAAAAGAAGTTTAAAAAGTTAATGAAGAAAATAACTCAATAAAAATCAGAACTGAACAAATAGAAATGAACGATTCATTGAGACATCAAGAATCAGTTAAGCAAAACCAAAAAAAAAAAAGAAAAAAATGTTAAATATCTACTTGGAAAAACAACAGACCTGGATAATAGATATAGGAGAGATAATCTGAGGATTATTGGACTTCCTGAAAATTATGATGAAAAAAGAGCCTAGATGCTAGGCTCTCATCAATGAGAACTGCCCAGATGTAATAAGAATCAGAAGGTAAAATAGGCATTGAAAGAATTAATCGAACACCTTCTGAAAGAGACCCCAAAATAAAAACTCCAAAGAATATCGTGCCTAAATTTCAGAACTATCAGGCTAAAGAAAAAAATATTACAAGTAGTCAGAAAAAAGAAAAAAAAATTCAAATACCGAGGAACCACAATAAAAATTATACAGGATCTAGCTGCTTCCACATTAAGGGATCAAAGGGCCTGGAATCTGATATTCAGAAAGGAAAAAGAACTTTGAATGCAGCCAAGAATAAACTACCCAGCTAAGGTTAGCATTTTCTTCCATTGAAGAAGATGGACATTTAATGAAACAGATGAATTCCATTTGTTTCTGATGAAAAAACCAGAACTAAACAAAAAAATTGTCCTCTATTATTGGAATCAAGAGAAGCAGTAAAAGGTAAAAACTCTTGAGAACTGTATTACTATTATGGATATTCATAAATAGTGCATGTATAATTTGATTTTACTGACATAACATAAAAAAGGGAAGTAGAAATGGAAAGGGGATAGTATCAGAAAAAGGGAAAAGGGTTGATAAAAAGAGGGAAACTACATTCCACAAAGAGGCAAAGAAAACCTATCATATCTAAGGGAATTTAGAGAGGGGGAGGGACATTATGTGAATCTTACTTTTATCAGAGTTGGCTCAAAGAAAATAATTGACATATTTGGTTTATAGAGAAACTTCTCTCACCATATTAAAAAGTGGGAGAGAAAAAGGGAAAAGGAGAAGAGTAATAAGGGAAAGGTATAAGAAAGGGGAAGGGATTCAAAGGGGGTGGGAGGGATTCTAAAGAAGGAGAGCTGTGTGAGGCAAGTGATGCCCATAAGTTTAGTACTGGGGAAGGGGACAAAGGGGAGGAAAGACAAAGACAAGCATAATCTGGGGATAAGAAGAAGGCAGGAAATACAAAATTAATAATTTTAACCACAAATGTGAATGGGATGAACTCTCCCATAAAGTGGAGGAGGATAGCAGACTGGATCAAAAGCCAGAATCCTCCAATATGTTGTTTACAGGAAACACATTTAAGGAAGGGAGATAGATTCAGAGTAAGGATAAAAGGCTAGAGCAGAATCGACTGTGCTTCATGTGAAGTAAAAAAAAAAAAAAGCAGGGGTATCCATCCTTATCTCAGATCAAGCAAAATCAAAAATTGATCTAATTAAAATAGATAAGGAAGGAAACTATATCTTGCTAAAAGGTAGCATAGACAATGAAGCAATATCAATAATAAACATATATGTACCAAGTAGTATAGCATCTAACTTCCCAAAGGAGAAGTTAAGAGAGTTGCAAGAAGTAATAGACAGCAAAACTATAATAGTGGGAGATCTCAACCTTGCACTCTCAGAATTAGATAAATCAAACCACATAACAAATAAGAAAGAAATTAAAGAGGTAAATATAATATTTGAAAAATTAGGCATGATAGAGCTTTGGAGAAAACTGAAAGGACACAGAAAGGAGTAAACTTTCTTCTCAGCAGTTCATGGAACCTATACAAAAATTGACCATATATTAGGATATAAAGACCCCAAAATTAAATGCAGAAAGAATATTTTTTGTTCTATGGTTATTACATCATGTACAATTTTTCCTAACCTCATGTTCTTTTTCTTTTATTTTTACCTTTTTATGCTTCTCTTCAATTCTGTATTTGATTATCAAATTTTCTGTTCAGCTTTGGTCTTTTCATCAGAAGTGAATGAAATTCACCTGTTTCATTGAATGTCCATATTTCCCCCGAAAGATAATGCTTAATTTAGATGGATAGTTAATTCTTGGCTTCAAACCAAGATCCTTTGACTTTGGAATATCAGATTCTAGTCCCTTCAATCCTTCAGATGGAAGCCTCTAGGTCCTAAGTAGTCCTGATTGTGGCTTCTCGATAGTTGAATTGTTCCTTTCTAACTGCTTGCAATATTTTCTGCTTGATTTGATCATTTTGAAATTTAGCTATGATGTTCCTTGGAGTTTTCATTTTGGGATCTCTTTCAGTAGATAATCAGTGAATTTTTTCCATGGTTAATTTTTCCCTCTGGTACAGCAGGGCAGTTTTTCTTGATGATTTCCTGAAAGTTGATGCCTAGGCTCTTTTTTTTCATCATGGTTTTCAGGAAGTCCAATAATTCTTAGAGTGTCCCTCCTGGATCTATTTTCCAGGTCAATTGTTTTTCCAATCGGGTATTTTACATTTTTTCCCCTATTTTTTCATTTTCTTTGTTTTGTTTGGCTGTTTGAAGTCTCATCAAGTCATTTACTTCCATTTGTTCAATTCTAATTTTTAGTAAATTATTTTCTTTAGTTAACTTTTTATATCATTTGCATTTGGCCAATTGAACGTTTTAATGAGGTGTTTTGTTCATTGGATTTTTTTTTCCATTTCACAAATTCTGTTTTTCAAGGAGTTGTTTTCTTTTTGTATTTCATCAAATCTATTTTGTAAGGAGTTTTTAAAAAATAATTTCTGTTTTTCCTTTACCAAAATGTCTTGAAAGGTTCTCTTTTTTCTAACTCTTCTAATATTTTTCTTCTAACTCTCTTTTAAGATCCTTTTTGAATTCTTCAGTGAGAGCCTTGTGATATGGGGACCAACTCATATTACTCTTTGAGGCTTCATCTGGAGATAATTTGCCTTTAGGATCCTCAGGATTTGAGGTTTATTCTTCTCTTTTTTCATAAAATTTATCTATTATCAGAGTTCCTTTTGTTTGTTTGCTTGTTTTATTTATTTTTTTTAAAGGTTTAGGTCTGCTTCTGGGGAAAAGTGGAGATTGTCCCAGGGTTCCTCTATAGGTGACAGTGGCTTTAAGCTGCCCTGGTCTGATGCTGGGTGGGTGTGGCCAGGTCTCCCAATTATTGTGGGGTTCAGAGGTTCACTATTTGCTTTTTAAATTTGCATTGAATGTCTCACAAATAATCTGCTAATCCACTGGTAACTAGGACAGAGTAGCCATTGCTGCTGCATTTTGGCTAAGAATCTCCTAGTTGATTCCCTGGGGCATGGACACCACATTGTCTGTGCTGTGTGGGCCACTTGGCCACCTTCCCCCTGTGCCCAATTGAAACAGACTTTTTCTGAAGTTCTTCCAAAATATATACTTCTGGAAATTTGTTACACTCCAAATATTTGTGGATTCCATCACTCCACAATCAATTCAGAGGCTTGATCTGGTGTTGATCTGAGGGACACCAGGAGGTGATCAGATAAATATCCGTTTACTCTCCACCATCTTGATCATTTCTTTTATCAGCCCTGGAACATTTACTTCTCTCTCTTGTCTAGTAAGTCCCAACACTGATGTTCTGGCTTCTATAACTTGTGTGCTTAACAATTCTGGATTCAATATTGCCTTGTAGCAAAAGTTTTCTAAGTTCTATGTTTTTCTCCCAGTAAAATCCTTTGGCTTCCCTTTGCATTCAAAATCAAGACCTCCAGAAGAAATAATTGACTCTGAGCAAGAACATTCTAGTCATCTACCTCCAACATAAATCTTTGAAACATAAGTATTAGCTCATGTATTTGATGTTTTAAGGACCTTCCAAATTTTGACATTTTGGGTTCTAAACCCATAACCTCCAATGATCTATATGTTCTGATTTTTTAAAAAAAATTCATGTCATCATTATTCCACTGTACTTTATTACATTACACATGTACTAATAATTAGCATTAATAATATCTTGATTTTGAAATATTTTTTGTCCATTATCAATTCTCATTATGTCTCACTTTTTTTTTTTCAAATAAACCCTACCTTCATTGGAATTGTAATGTCACTAGCAATCTTTAACAGTGATGGAAACCATGGAATTACATTTATATTGATGTATTGGTTTTATTGGCTCTGGGTGTTTGTATTATTTGAGCAGAGGTAACTAAAAATAAATAATACTTTTATAATATGCCTTTCCATTATGTTGAAATCTGTTAGATTATTTTAGAGCATAATGTCAATGTAATTGGAATAAAGAATGACCTTCTAGGAAAAATCTAAAATTGTCATGTTGCTTAATTGCCTTCAAACTGACCAATATCTTAGCCAAGAATTTATATGACTAGAAAATTTGGAATTATTTCTATTTTCCATTCCAAGTCTCCTTCCAGACCACATGATTTAGTTTCTCAGAACCCTCCCATGTTTGGAAGATGGAAATAATGAGAACAAGGCATGGCTTGCCTTTTATGTCCCAGGAGCCCTCTTTACTCTGATTTAGTTTCTTCCAAGGGCTCCTACTTTTCTCCTTCTCTTCCCCATGGCCATTCTCTGGTCTATCATTACATGTATGAAAATCCCACTAGTTTGATAAATTGCATTCTCACCTTCTGAATATCTCCCACTTTTTAAAACTAAACAATCAGGTTGAAGTGACTTGCCCAGAGTGTCACAAGAAATGAGGTTCTGAAGGTACATTTCAATTCAGATCCTGCTGATTTCTGGAATGGTACTCTATCTACTGCCCCAACTAGTATGCCATTTTCTCTGTTCTAGTATCTCTCAATAATGATATTCAAAATTTTATAATCTAAAAAATCTCAGATTCTGGGTTAGAAATGTCCATCAATGCTAAAATTTCTAGGTTCTAAGTGCCCTCCATGATCACATAGCCTCACTTACCTGTCTCCACCGGGACTATTAGAGGCAGGATTGAACTTCTAGCTGAGATATTGTCTCTGCATTATCAATAACCTCCAACATTGCTACATGAAGGATACCTACAAGTCACAAACTTAAGTGTTCTAGGGATCACCCAAGGCATAACATTTTTAGATCTAAAGCCACATCATGCTAAATTGGGTGCAGATATGGGTTTTACATTTTATTTATTCAATTAAGATGGCAACATATATGGAGCTAATTAATACGAAGATTTTGAAAGGGGAGTTGTTTCCCTTATAAACTCCTTAAATGTCATGCCCTGATAGTCATTCTTTTTATTAAAAAGCAGTCTGTACTGAAGAAAGAAATACATAAACCTGCATTTTTTAAGTTTTACAAGCAGAACAGTTTGAAAGTTAAGAGTAGCCAGCAAAAAAAAAAATTGAAAATAATCTCACTAAATTATTTGAAGGTTCTTCCTGAAGAAACTTTTTCTTTTGCTTTGGTTTTAATTATTATATTTTTTGTCACTGATGCAATATATATATATATATATATATATATATATATATATGCATATATATATGATATTGAAACAGATCTATAATCTATGACAAATCTATCTTCTTAGTTTTTAAATGAGTACAAAATAACCAATATTTGGGTTTATACATTGCATATATGAAAAGGAAGTTTTGTGAGTAGTGAGATTTTCTACTTCCCTAGCAGAAGATTGCTCTTCTTTGAAGGGCATCCCCACCTTTAGCATATACTGTTTTCCAGGACACAGCAGGATCTGCCTTTTGCTTCTCTAAGCCCACTTTTTTCTCTGAGGTTCTCTTTTCTATGGGCACTGCTAGCTATCTCATTTTTATTTCCATGGATACTTCCAGGCCTGACCTGTGTGGAAATTCTCTTTTTGCTGAAAATCAATTCACAGATGCCATACATTTCTTCCTCTCTTTTCTAGGCTCTCACAATTATGTTCTGATTCTGGCCTAACTTATCAGTCAGCTGCTAATCCTGATTCAAAAAGAATTTTAAGCACATACCTACTATGTGCTATGAGTCATCCTCCATCTCATGTTTCTGTAATGTTTCACTCGAAGTCTAGACCTTCAGTGGCAGTTCTCATCTCCTAACTAGGAAATTCTGGGTTCTAACCTCCAGGATCCCAAAAATAAAGATCCTTGCAAGGCCTGAATGTCAGTATTCTAAGGGGCTGAGATTTTGGATTCTAGACCTGGAGCCTCCTAGAATCCGTAAGGATTTTGTGTTACATAATTATTATAGTACACATGAATCTTAGCCTATATAGTTTTAAACCTAACTCATTTTTCCTATAAGTCCTCAGCATGTTGCACATTATTTGTTGCAATAAAGTAGAGATATTTTTGCCCTCTCAGAATATATTTAAAGTAAACCTTTGACATTTAGCATTTGAAGGCCAATTCCAGAGCAGATCATTTTAGATTCTCAAATTCCTTACAGCTATGGCATTTGGAAAATTGGAGGACACTCTAGCCTTGACTTTTGGTCTCCTTTTCTGGATCAGATATTCCTTCTTTTAAACAATCTCCTCAATTTTCCATGCCTTCTCCATGGTACCTCTGAGACTAACATTTTCTGTTTTAAAATCCCATTTCTTCAGTCAATTTCCCTCATCAGTCACAGAATATCTCCTACTCAGACATTCTATTTCTATAACCTCATCCTGCTCAGGATTGGAAAGTTCCATTAAGTTCAGGTATTCCAGGTTCCATGTAAAAGATCTGTTTAAAAATTCTGGTTTCATAATTCATTCCTAATTTTTCTTTTCAGAGGTATTAATATTATGCATTCGCTTTCTTGAGTCTAAGCTCCAGCCTATGCCAACTTGCCCTCTTTAATAATATCTTAAAGTCTAGACATTCAGTTTCCTAAGGAACTTCTCAGGTATGAGATTCTCATGTCTAAATAGCATCTCCTAGTGGCACCTAATATTTGGTGAGAAAAGGAACTTGTGCTTCAATTTATTTTATTCTTTTATTTTGCCAATGTACTTAAGGCTTAGATATATACTGATTGGTAAACGTAAGTGTTCTACTCTTATAAGTCCATATTATAGAATCCTATTTTAATGGCTATAAAAATGAAATAACCATTATCTCTAATACTACTCTCAATGGTGGTTTATAAATGAAAGAATTGCAGAGGATTGCATCAGTTTTAGTGTACAAATCATTGCAATTTGTGGAATATTTTGAAGTGACCATAAAATAAATAGTATTTTCAATGTGTATTTGCTCTATGGTTAAGGATGTGATTTTTTTTTTGCATCATTAATGCATATTGCATATTAAATTTATGTTTTATCACTTAGGAAAAAAATCTACTTTTGATTTGTTTTTTTATGAATTAACTACTGCAGGTCAATTTGTGCCAATTTATATATTTGAATAAATCCTTGTTATTTATGACATTTTCCATTCTAAGGCCCATTCAGAGCTAGTGTTTTCTGTCCTTTAGGTCACCTAGAAATCAACCATGGTGATTTTCAGGACCTTCCAAGATCTGAACTTTGGAGTATTAAGGCACTTCCTGCTCTGATGCCCCTTCTTCAAAGGGCTCTCCTACATCCTTCTTTCTCTTCACCATGGCTAAAACATGCTATGTACTAAAAATGTCCTATTCTTGACAAATCTCCCTCTTAGTTGCTGAACATTTCCCATTCTTATGCTTCTATTATCATCCTAGATTGATACCACAGATTCTAAATCAGAAAATCTCAAAATTCTGACTTCAAATATTTCATAAGCCCACATAATCTGGGATTCAGGTGCCCTCCATAAATCTGTATTTTGCCTTCACTCTCTACTTTCCAATGGTATATTCAGAGGCAAGATTTAACTCCTAGTTCTCCCATTTGGGATCTGTGCTCTCAGGTACTTCTTACATTTCCACATAAAGGGTTTCTTGAATCCTATTCATTTAGTGTTCTAGGGACCATAGGAAAGATTGTGTTAAGTTATTTTTTAACTTTATTAATTAGATTATTATTACAAATTACATTGGTCTTGCCAATAAAATAGCTCCAAAGAAGTCTTTTTTTCTGGAGATGCTCTCTATTCTGAATATCCAGGTTTATTGACCAAAATTCTTCATTATTATTTTTATTAATAGTGTAATAAAATCAGTCTTTGTAAAGGAAAGAATTACATACAAATTCATTTGTTTTGTTATACAGTATTGTGCTTTTATAGTACATTTTAGGTAGCTCAAAGATTGACAGAAATCTCACCAAACCCTTTTGGTAATGTTGAAAAAAAGTTTTTGTTTCTTTGTGTTTTCTTATCCATCACTGAATTCCCATCCCCCCCAAAATCTATTAGAATAAATGAGTGATCTATGAAAAAATCTACCGTTCTCTTATTTTAAGTTAGATAAAAAGGGATAATCAACAGGCTCATTCAATATATACATGCAAAAATAAATCCTTCCTATTTGTCAAATTTTTTACCGCCTTCTCCACCCCCTCTGCACTTTCAACCACTATAATATATCCTATTTAACTGAAAACTGCAATATATGACCTTTTCTGCCATAAAAGATCTCTTTGTTCTAGGTCCCCTTTTTCATTTCCACTGTTAGCTCTCTCATTATTGTCCCCATGGCAACTTCTAAGCCTAATGGCTTGCTCAAATCCTCCTGTTTTTCAAAATGTCCAATCACACCAACTGTACATCTTGCCTCTTTCCTTTCTAAGCCTTATAATAATATAATTAATAATTATAATATAATATAATATAATATAATATAATATAATATAATATAATATAATATAATATAATATAATATAATATAATATAATATAATATAATGTAATATAATATAATATGATAGAATAGAATATAATAGAATAATAATAATAATATAATTCTGGCCTTGCAGATTCTACAGCATTATCCAGTTCCCAATGAAGAAATTCAATTGTCCTTCAAGCACATATAATCTATATTTCATGAATGATTTCCTCATTGAATACCAGTTTTCAACTTTTCCCTTAAAATGTGGACATTCAGAATCAGGGCTTATCTCCCAGTTAAAAATATGTATTTAAAACTTTAGGACCCCTCCAACATATAAAATGGATATGACATGAAAAGCCCTTATATTCAGTTTTTTTTAGGGACCTGATATTTTGGATTCTAAGACCACAAACTCCTGCAAAGTATAAAAATTTCCATTTCAATTTTATTGGATAATTATGTTAATGTACAGACATCTTAGCTATATGTAAATTTCCAAAACCTATGTTTCTTCTAAGTTCTTAGCATGACATACCATCATGTTATTATGCAAAACATACTCTGCATTCATTTTCCTTAACTGTGATATACTTAAAATTTTTAACAAAGTTGGTTCTACAGGCAATTACATTGATTTTTATATCCAAATATTTTCGTTTTAGGGAAATTTTTTGGCTTGCCAAAAGTAGATAATATTTTTACTTCATTCCTTTAGCTGTGATGTTGTGATTAGTGAACTGATTGCTTAGGTAAAACCTCCTTTTTTTTTTTTTTTTTTTTTAAACATGTATGGGAATGCCTGCCATCTAGGGGAGGAGAGTAGAGAGAAGGAGGGGAAAAATTCAGAACAGAAGGGAGTACAAGGGATAATGTTGTAAAAAAATATTACCTATGCATATGTACTGTCAAAAAAAGTTATAATTATAAAAATAATTTTAAAAAATTGTTTTAGGTAAAAAAAAATAGCTCCTTTGTTTTGACATTTTCTTCCTAATCCCTCTGTTTTCTTTGATCTTCACTACTGACCCTTAAGGAAAGGCAGTTTGGGGCATATCCATAACAATCCAATAGTTTAAGGTTTGCAAAAGTGCTTAGCAAATATAAACACATTTGATTGTAGGTGATGTATTTGTCATCCCCAGCATATCTGTGTTTATTCTGACTACCTTCCATGATACTTCACATCTAGGAGATAGAATACATCACCTAAAGTAAAGAGGAGGCTAAGTGATGCAAAGGAGAGAGTGTTAGGCTTCAAATCAAGAAGACCTGAGTTCAAATACTACCTTAAGACTTGACCACAGGACAATTTCATGGTTCCTGTTTAAGGTTTTCAGCTATAAAATGAGGACATTAGATTCCATGGTCTTTAAGGAAGAGAACATGTGATCATTGAGTAAGAATGGGTTTATTAAGAAAAATCTAAACTCTTTTCCTTTTCAGACAGAATTACTAGATTAAGATATTGGGAAAATACTCTGAAACACTGCTTTACTTTTTCAATAACATTAAAATTGTTTTTTAATGAGTTTTAATTGATATCTTTTGATTTTTTGCATCACAGTAGTTTCTTGATCTGCTAGAACTCTCTTGTGACTAAGAAGAACAGTTCATCAACACCCAGATAGTGATCATATTTGAATAATGCAATGATCTCTACATATAGACTTCCACCATGCTACTGAAAGATGGGACATGTCCACCAAAGCATTTTCCAAATTCTTTCATGTTATCTTTGTGGATAAGATGTCAAGTAGATAATGGTGCAGCTGTGTTTGTATCTAGTTGAACAGGAGTGTCATTAATAAAGGAATGGTAGAGCACAGTCCCTTTTTTTTTGTAATAGTTTTCCCTTAAAGATCCCTGGTGGCCCCAATAGGCATTTTTTTATATCAATCAAGAAAATGATATACTAAACTAAACTAAACTAAACTAACTAAATAAAATAAAAATCACCCTTTTAGAAATCCAGGTCAGGAGGAGATAGAAAAAATCTGATTTTTCAAAATAAAAAGACTTTTGGAGAAGCATAAGAAAATCAAGAAAAATGATATCACAAAAGGACTTAATAAGATTTTACCTGGTTTACATTTCCTACATGGGAGGATGATACTTGTAACTCATTAGAAACTTTTCTCATTATTATGTAGTTAGAAAGAAAGTATATATATAGTCCAGAGGACCACAGATTTTATGTTTGAAATATGAGGGAGATAATATCATTAAAAAATGTTTAAAAATTAAGGGATGAGAAAAGGAAATGTACTGGGAGAAAAGGAAAAAATGTAGAAAAAAAATGGTGTGAAATTATCTGCCATGAAAAAGGAGGCAAGAAAAAGCTTTTACAATGGAGAGGAAGGGGGAAGAGAGGATGAGTGGACCAAAGCTTACTCTCATCAGAATCAGATCAAAGATGAAAATAAACATTTCATATTCAATAGGTTTGATAGAAAAATCTATCTTACCTGTAGGAAAAAATAGGAGGGGGAAATAGGATATAGGGGAGGGGGGGAGACAGTGATAAAAAAAAGAGGATATTTTTTGGGGGAGGGGAGTGATTTAGTACCAAAAGCACTTTTTGAGAAGGGTCCAAAGTGAAAAGGAGAGAGAGAATAAATGAGGGAAATACAATTAACAATAGTAATTTTAAAAAAATTTTTTTTCAAAAGCAAGTTTTCTCTGATAAGGTCCTTTAATTCTCAGACTTAGAGGGGAAACTGAGGTCAAAATTTATAAAAAAAATAAGAAACCCTATTTTTTTCTAGGGCACAAATAAAGCCAGGAGGACTTTTTGGTTTCTAAAAAGTGTATTATGTAAACTTGTGTCAAAATTCAGATGTTTTTTATTTTTATTTCACTGGATTATTATTTATGATATTTTGTTTAATTTTACAAAATATAGTGACTTCCAAATAGAAGTTTTCCTTAAAATCTCTCTATATAAAAACAATCTACTTTTTTGGTTTTAAATTTTCTGAAAGATCCATTTTTTCTTAATAATAATGGAAAGAAACAATCTTCATTAAAGAAAAGGAAACATATGCATACCCAGTTTGTTTCTAGTATTTCAGGTTTTTTGTAGGGACTTGGGGATTTTTTTTTACCTTTTTTAGGGGTAGGCAAAAAAACTACACAAATAATCTCACCACAAAACTTTTTGACAGTTTTCATTTTCACTATGCATGAGGGGTTTTTTGTGTATGTTTTTTTTTGGATTTTTTTTTTTTTTGCCTATTGTGCATCAAAAGATTGCATAAGAGAAAATTATATTGAAAAAGAATTAATGACCACACATAAAAAATTTTTACCTTATTTTCAGAAATTGATTAGAGATATATAATATTTTTGAAAACATCACAATATAGTTTTTTTCTTTCCAAGTTTTTGAAATCTACCTGGTTTTAGGTATCAGTACCATGTCCTGTGTCCACAAAAAGGAATTTTGATAGGAAATCCTCCATTTCCTTTTTTTTTTTTTCAAATACTTTTCTCTCTCTCTCTCTCTCTCTCTCTCTCTCTCTCTCTCTCTCTCTCTCTCTCTCTCTCTCTCTCCTTTTTGTCCACCCTGCCTCTTCCTTTCCTCCCTCTGTTTCCCTCCTTCACTTCTTCTATTCCTTTCCATTTTGGCACATACAGGTCCCTTTCCCCTTCTTTAGTATTTCTTTGGGATATAAGCCCAATAGCAGCAATGCTGGATCAAAGGGTATGCACATTTTGATAACTTTTGGGGCATAATTCCAGATTGCTCTCCAGAATGGTTGGATTCTTTCACAACTCCACCAACAATGTATCAGTGTCACAGTTTTCCCACATCCCCTCCAACATTCATCATTATTTGTTCCTGTCATCTTAGCCAATATGACAGGTGTGTAGTGGGATCTCAGAGTTGTCTTAATTTGCATTTCTCTGATCAGTAGTGATTTGGAACACTCTTTCATATGAGTGGATATAATTTCAATTTCATCATTTGAGAACTGTCTGTTCAAATCCTTTCACCATTTATCAATTGGAGAATGGCTTGATTTCTTATGAATTAGGGTCAGTTTCTATATATTTTGTAAATGAGACCTTTATCAAAACTTTTAACTGTAAAAATATTTTCCCAATTTGTTACTTCCCTTCTAATCTTGTTTGCATTAGTATTGTTTGTACAGAAACGTTTTAGTTTGATGTAATCAAAATCTTCTATTTTGTGATCAATAATGATCTCTAGTTCTCCTCTGGTCATAAATTCCTTCCTCCTCCACAGGTCTGAGAGGTAGACTATTCTCTGTTCCTCTAATCTATTTATGATCTCATTCTTTATGCCTAAATCATGGACCCATTTTGATCTTATCTTGGTATATGGTGTTAAGTGTGGATCCATATCTAATTTCTGCCATACTAATTTCCAGTTTTCCCAACAGTTTTTTTCAAATAATGAATTTTTATCCCTAATGTTGGTATCTTTGAGTTTGTCAAACACTAGATTGTTATAGATGTACCCTTTTTTGTCCTTTGTACCTAATCGGTTCCACTGATCAATTGGTCTATTTCTTAGCCAATACCAAATGGTTTTGGTGACTGCTGGTATATAATATGGCTTTACATCAGATACACCTAGACCACCTTCATCTGACTTTTTTGTCATTAGTTCCCTTACAATTCTCGACCTTTTATTCTTCCATATGAATTTTGTTGTTACTTTTTCTAGGTCATTAAAATAGTTTCTTGGGAGTCTGATTGGTATAGCACTAAATAAATAGATTAGTTTGGGGAGTATTGTCATCTTTATTATATTCGCTCGGCCTATCCAAGAGCACTGAATATCTTTCCAATTATTTAAATGTGACTTTATTTTTGCAGCAAGTGTTTTGTAATCTCCAATTGATGGGCACCCATTCATTTTGAGTGCATATAGTTTCAATTTCATCATCTGAAAATTGTCTGTTCATATCCTTTGACCATTTATCAATTGGAGAATGGTTTGATTTCTTATAAATTAGAGTCAGTTCTGTATATATTTTGGAAATGAGGCCTTTATCAAAACCTTTAACTGTAAAAATATTTTCCCAATTTGTTATTTCCCTTCTAATCTTGTTTGCATTAGTTTTGTTTGTGCAGAAACTTTTTAATTTGATTAAATCAAAATCTTCTATTTTGTGATCAATAATGACCTCTAGTTCTCCTTTGGACATAAATTACTTCCTCCTCCACAGGTCTGAGAGGTAGACTATCCTCTGTTCCTCTAATCTGTTTATGATCTCATTCTTTATGCCTAAATCATGGACCCATCTTGATCTTATCTTAGTATATGGTGTTAAATGTGGGTCCATATCTAATTTCTGCCCTAATAATTTCCAGTTTTCCCAACAGTTTTTTTTGAAATAATGAATTCTTTTCCCAAAAGTTGGGATCTTTGGGTTTCTCAAATACTAGATTGCTATAGCTACTCATTATTTTGTCCTGTGAACCTAACCTATTTTACTGATCAACTAGTCTATTTCTTAGCCAGTACCAAATGGTTTTGGTGACTGCTTCTTTATAATATATCTTTAGATCAGATACAGCTAGACCACCTTCATTTGATTTTTTTTTCATTAATTCCTTTGAAATTCTTGACCTTTTGTTTTTCCATATGAATTTTGTTGGGGTTTTTTTTTTAGGTCATTAAAATAGTTTCTTGGAAGTCTGATTGGTATGGCACTAAATAAATAGATTAGTTTAGGTAGTATTGTCATCTTTATTATATTTGCTCGGCCTATCCAAGAGCACTGAATGTCTTTCCAATTATTTAAATGTGACTTTATTTTTGCAGCAAGTGTTTTGTAATTTTGCTCATATAATTCCTGACTTTTCCTTGGTAGATGGATTCCCAAATATTTTATACTCTCAACATTTGTTTTGAATGGAATTTCTCTTTGTATGTCTTGCTGTTGCATTTTGTTGATGATTTATAAAAATGCTGAGGATTTATGTGGATTTATTTTGTATCCAGCAACTTTGCTAAAGTTGGGAATAATTTCTAATAACTTTTTATTAGAATCTTTGGAGTTCTCTAAGCATACCATCATATCATCTGCAAAGAGTGGTAGTTTGATTTCCTCATTTCCTACTCTTATTCATTTAATCTCTTTCTCTGCTCTTATTGCTGAGGCTAGCGTTTCTAGTACAATATTGAATAGTAATGATGACAGTGGGCAACCTTGTTTCACTCCTGATATTACTGGGAAAGGTTCCACTTTATCTCCATTACATATTATGCTTACTGACTGTCTTAAGTAACTCATTATTTCTCTAATTTCCTCTTCATTGGTGGAAATATCCCCCTTTTCATTTGTAATACTAACAATTTGGTTTTCCTCTTTGCTTTTTCTGATCAGATTTATCAAAGGTTTATCTATTTTATTGGCTTTTTCATAAAGCGAACTGTTAGTTTTATTTATTAATTCAATAGTTCTTTTTTTACTTTCAATATTACTGATTTCTCCTTTTAATTTTAGAATTTCAAGTTTAGTTTTTGGTTAGGGGTTTTCAATTTGGTCTTTTTGTAGCTTTTTGAGTTGCAATTTTCCCTTGTTACCGCTTTAGCTGCATCCCACTAATTTTGGTATGATATCCCATTGTTGTCACTACCTTGGGTAAAATTATCAATTGCTTCTATAATTTGCTGTTTCACCCAATCATTCTTTAAGATATGATTATTTAGTTTCCAATTACTTTTTGGTCTATTTGCCCCTAACTTCTTGTTGGTTGTAGCTTTTATTCCATTGTGATCTGAGAAGAAAGCATTTACTATTTCTGCCTTCCTGCATTTAATTTTGAGATCTTTATGTGCTAATATATCCTCAATTTTTGTATAGGTTCCATGAACTGCTGAGAAGAAAGTACATTCCTTTCTATCACCATTCAGTTTTCTCCAAAGGTCTATCATACCTAGTTTTTCTAAATGTTCTATTTACCTCTTTAATTTCTTTCTTATTTGTTTTGTGGTTTGATTTGTCTAAATCTGAGAGTGCAAGGTTGAGATCTCCCACTATTATAGTTTTGCTGTCTAATTCTTCTTGCAACTCTCTTAACTTCTCCTTTAAGAAGTTAGATTTTATACCACTTGTTGCATATATATTTAGTATTGATATGAATTCATTGTCTATGCTACCTTTTATCAGGATATAATTTCCTTCCTTATCTCTTTTAATTAGATCAATTTCTGCTTTTGATTGATATGAGAAAAGGATGGCTATCCCGCTTTTTTTACTTTACCTGAAGCATAATAGATTCTGCTCCAGCCTTTTACCATTGCTCTGTATGTATCTCCCTGCTTTAAATGTGATTCTTGTAAACAACATATTGTAGGGTTCTGGCTTTTGATCCAGTCTGCTATCTGTCTCTGTTTGATGGGAGCGTTCATCCCATTCACATTTACAGTTAAAATTACTAATTCTGTATTTCCTGCCATCATATTTTCCCCTGATTATGCTTTTTCCCCCTTGTCCCCCCTGAATCCCTTCCCCAGTATTAAACTTATGGGCCCCACTTGTGTCACACAGCCTTCCCTTTTTAGTATCCCTCCCCCCCTTTTTTAAGTCCCTTCCTCTTTCTTGTACCCTTCACTTATTCCCCTTTTCCTTTTCCCTTTTCCTCCCCCCCCTTTTAATGAGGTGAGAGAGAATTCTCTGAAAAACAATTATGTCAATTATTTCCTCTTTGATCCTATTCTGATGAGAGTAAGATTCACACTATGTTCTTCTCCCTCTCTAAATTCTTCATATGTGGTAAATTTTCTTTGCCTCTTCCTGGGATGTAGTTTCCCTCTTTTTATCTTTCCTTTCCCATTTTCTGATACTATCCCCTTTCCCTTACTACTTCCCTTTTTATGTTATATCAGTAAAATCAAATTATCCATGTGGCCTTTCTGTATATCTACAACAGAGATAAAAGTTCTCAAGAGTTCTTTTTACCTTTTTCTGCTTCTCTTGAGTCTTGTGGATGGAGATCAAATTTTAAAATCTGTTTTTTTTTTTCTTAGAAACAAATGGAATTCCAATCTTTCATTAAATGTCCATCTTCTTCCATGGAAGGAAATGCTAAACTTAGCTGGGTAGTTTATTCTTGATTGCATTCCAAGTTCTTTTGCCTTTTGGAATATCCAATTCTAGGCCCTTTGATCCTTTCATGTGAATGCAGCCAGATCTTGAGTGACCCTTATTTGAATTGTTTTTTTCCTGGCTGCTTGCAATATTTTTTTCCTTAATCTGGTAGTTCTGCAGCTTAGCCACAATGTTCGTGATTTTTTTTTTTTTTTTTTTTTTTTTTTTTTTTTTTTTTTTTTTTTTTACGGTCTTTTTCAGAAAGTGTTCAATGACATTCTTTTCAACGTCGATTTTCCCTTCTGTTTCTATTATCTCTGGACAGTTCTCCTTGATGATTTCCTGTAAAATAGAATCTAGGCTCTTTTTTTTCATCATAGTTTTCAGGAATTCCAATGATCCTCAGATTATGTCTCCTAGACCTATTTTCCAGGTCTGTCGATTTTCCCAGCAAATATTTGACGTTATTCTCCAGTTTTTCTTTTTCTTTTTCTTTTTTTTTTTGTTTTGTTTGACTGATTCTTGGTGTCTCAGTGAATCATTCATTTATATTTGTTCAGTCCTGATTTTTAATGAGTTATTTTCTTTATTCACATTTTTTAGTTCTTTTTGTATATGTCCCATTGCATTTTTAAATGAATTATTTTGCTCTGTTGAATTTTTTTTCCATTTCATTAATTTTTTTTTAGTAAGTTATTTTCTTTTTCCAATTCACAAATCCAACTTTCTTGGGAATTTTTTATCCTTTCCAATTCAGAAATACTACTTTCCTGTGATTTTTAAACTTTTTCTAATTTACAAATTTTGTTTCCCTTCACTTCCTGTGAATTCTTTATTTTTTCCAACTCAAATTTCAGGACGTTGTTACTCTCTAGCATAGCTTCTCTTTCCTTTTCCCATTTTTCTTCTAACTCTCTTAATTTTTAATAGCCTCTTCTAGGAGAGAGTTATGTGATGGAGGCCAGGTATCATTCCCCTTTAGGGTATTATCTGGAGACTGTCTGCTGTCAGCCTCCTTGGGGTTGGATACCCTCCTAGATAGGATGGAATGCAGCACTTTTGTAAAACAGCAAAGAGAGAGCTCTGGGAGAGAGTTACCCTGCCCCCCCCCCCCAAAATGCCTCAGAGGTTGTTTGCACCGCTGCATTCCAGGTTGTGCCCAGTGAGGAAACCCCCTCCCCCTCCCCCCTGCTGTGTGGCCTAGCGACTGCCCTGAGGCTAGAGGCTGAACAGTGAAAGCGTCACAAACCCCAGCCGAAGTCTCCTGTGGGGCCTTGGATATTAGCAGCTGACCCGTGAAAAGCCCCTGTGCTGAAATCAGATCAAATTCCCCTGCTTTGGGAGTCTTGCTGCTGAGGGAGTGTCCTACTGTGGGAATTCCACTGCCTCAGGCTGAGCCCCGCACTATATGGATTAGAGGCTGCCCCGGGCTGCGTCCCCAGCTGTTCAGGTTCTTGACTGCCCCAAGGAAAAGCCCCAGACAGCAGAAGGCAGCTGCACAGCCGTGCCGAGATTGGTATTGGGTCACTTCCTGTTTAGGGTAGTTATAGGATCTGGCATTTTTTTTTTTAAAGTGGCTTTGATTTATTTTCTGATCTGCTGTTTTACAAGCAGAGTAGAGCTATCAGCTTATGCCAGATTCCTTTATCTCAGTAGCTTCTCTGATCCCAGAATTCTCTCCAGGCCATTTGGCACAATGTGCTAGTCCCTAGTCTAACCCTGTCTGTAATGGTCTTTTTTTTTTCCTCCCCTCAGAACAGACCTTTTCTGACAAAATTCCAGATTCTCTTCAGCTGGTAAGTTGTGCTTCTAATCCTTGTAGTTTTTACCATTCCAGCGTTATTTTTGAGGCTGTTTAACTAGTTGGTATTGAGGGTAAAAGGAAGCTTAGAAATTCGTGTGTATCTTCTCTGCCATTTTGGCTCCGCCCCCCTCTAAGGAATTTATAAAAGAAACAGATATGAGATTCTTATTTCTAAAGGAACACTCTCCTATGATCAGTAGTTCATTTCTTTTTGGTTTTGACCAAAGTTTATTTTCTTATTTTAACAACCTATGTATGAGTCTTACTTATTTGTGTCTTATTTAGAAACAAAAGTCCTCTTCCGCCACCATTTTAAATCTGGCTCCATATATCCCTGCCGCCATGGAGGATGTGAATATGTACAGCAACATGGAGGAGTTCAGCAAGGGCTCCAAAATCAACACAAGCAAGAAACAGGAGGCCAACGGTAAAATGTTTATTGGAGGGCTAAGCTGGGATACGAGCAAGAAAGATCCCAGTGAATACTTGTCTCACTTTGGAGAGGCTGTAGACTGCACAATTAAAACAGATCCCATCACGGGAAGATCGAGGGGATTTGGATTTGTGCTTTTCAAAGATGCTGCCAGTGTTGATGGTCTTGGAACTTAAAGAACACAAGCTGGATGGCAAATTGATAGACCCCAAAAGGGTTAAAGCTTTAAAGGGAAAGGACCCAGCTAAAAAAGTATTTGTCTGCGGACTGAGTCCAGATACATCTGAAGAACAAATCAAAGAATATTTTGGAGCTTTGGAGAGATTGAAAATATTGAACTTCCTATGGACACAAAAACAAATTAACGAAGAGGATTTTGTTTTATCACATATACAGATGAAGAACCAGTAAAGAAATTATTAGAAAACAGATATCATCAGATTAGTTCTGGGAAGTGTGAAATCAAAGTTGCCCAACCCAAAGAGGTATACAGACAGCAACAGCAACAACAGAAAGGAGGGAGGGGCACTGCAGTTGGCAGACAAGATGGAACTAGGGGATTGAGGCCACGGTCAGGGCCAAAACTAGAACCAAAGATTTATATAACTTATGATCAAGGATATGGAAATTACAATAGTGCCTATGGTGGTGATCAAAACTATAATGGCTATGGCGAATATGATTATACTGGGTATAACTATAGGAACTATGGATATGGATAGGGATCTGCAGACTACAGTGGTCAATAAAGCATGTATGGCAAAGCATCCCGAGGAGGTGATAATCACCAAAACAATTACCAGTCATATTAAAGGAGGACTTGGAGAAAAAGGTGCAGATGCTTATATCAGCCTATCTTGCAGGATGATGACATTGAATGGAGAGTGGTCTTCTATTGGTGTGAGATGTCTATTTTGTAAAAGACTTTTAGTGTACATGGCACAACTATGTCCAATTGTATAGAGTGGCTGATTTAGTTTTTTTTGTTTGTTTGTTTGTTTTTGCTTTGTCTTTTGCCATCTGTGTTATGACAAATACGGATTTGTGTTTATACAAATTTTATTTGTATAATTTCATGTTAAATGATTCTCAAAAATAAATTACTTATGATTGTTTTTCTGTGTCACATACTAAACAGCTCTGTAAAAATTTAATTTTAAATAAGCAATAATTGAGGCACAGTTTATTTTCTAGGAGTTGTGGACAGTGGGGAAAAACAGTGGTCCTTTGTAATGTGCTGTTGTCTCCAGAAACTGTTGATTGCTCTCTGGGAGGAGATCTGCTTTGTCAACTCAAATCTCTCGGACAGATTCTTCTTCCTGTAGAGAGCCGTTGTCTCCAGACAGTTCCCGTCAACTCTGGTCCAGAGTAGTGATTTCCCTTCCTGCAGAGAACCGCCTCAAGTCTGGTCCAGACAAGACTCTCTATCTCTAGAGTGCCACCCTCTTTTATCCTCCCAGAGAATGGGTGTGGGATAACTCAAGGTCTTCTGGGAAAAATTACTTCAACCAATGAACTTTCTCCTCCTAAGCATGCAAACTCCTCCCCAGGAGTTCACAAGTAAAACTCCCAGTAAAGGCAAGAATTAGAGAATTGTTAAGTACCAACTTAGCACTTAGTAAGAACCTAATATCTCATTAGAACTTAGTAAGAACCTAACAGTCCTTTATAAATAGTAAGCAGCAAACTTTGCCTTAGTTTCCTAATTGCCTTGAGAGTGGTCTATGTCAAGGATCCATTTCCATGTTTAAAATAACCATATATGACTTCCAGCCAAGATGGAGGAGAGGAGGCATACATCTGCTTAAGCTTTGGGCTTTCTCTCAGAATTTATTTCATGACAAGCCTCAGAATTAGTGCTTGACCAGAAAAAAATAAAACAAAAAACCCCACTAATAATTACCAAACAAAGACATCCTTGAAATTCGCCAGAAAAGGTGTGCTTTTATTCAGGGGAGGGGACAACCAGATTGGGCACAGGCTGAGGGCAGGCAGCTCAAGCTTGGCAGGCAGCTCACACTGCACAGACCTGAGGGGGGAGGGGTGCTACCTCTGCCATTTCTGCTGAAAGACCTTTACCACAGGGTGGATATTGTGTCTTGGCAGCAAGCTAGAATCAGCAGAGAAGCTATAAACACAGGAAGTAAAGACTATAACCCCGAAAAGCTGGTGTCTCTCAGGACCTGGCCACCCCGACCCACAGTGACTTAGAAGGTTCTTAGAGCCTCAGAGTCTCAGAACACAGATGCAGCACAGCCATTGCTGTCCTGCTAGTGCTGCCCCCCACAGTCTGTAAAGTAAGCCTGGTAACACCATCCAGCCCCCCCCCACCCAAAAAAAAGCAGACTACATTTGTTTTTCTTGATAATCTGACAAAATGAGCAAAAAATTTGAAAGGACTCTAAACATTGATAGCTTCTATATGGATAGGGAGCAGACTTTAAACCCCAAGGAGACTAAAAACAGACTGTCTCCAGAGGCATCCCCAAAAGGGGATATGATCTGCTCTTCAATACACAAAACAGTCATAGAAGAAATCAAAAAGTCAATCAGAAGAGAGCTAGAAGAAAAATGGGAAAAGGAAAGGGAAGCTTGGCAAGAGAGTCTGGATAAGTCATCCCATGCATTTAAAGATAGAGTGGATAAAGAAATCAAATCCTTAAAAAGCAAAATTAGTGAGTTGGAAAAAGAAAATAGTTCTCTAAAAAAATAAAATTGGCAAAATGGAAAAAAAGTCCTTAGAACAAAACAAATCATTTAAAAACTCAACTGGACAATTAGAAAAAGATATAAAAAAAGTGAGTGAAGAAAATACTTCACTGAAAATCAGAATCAAACAAATAGAATTGAATGACTCGAAGAGACACCAAGAATCAGTCAAGCAAAAGCAAAAAAAAACAAAAACAAAACAAAAAACAATGAAACAATGGAAAAAAAGTCAAATACCTTCTTGGAAAGACAACAGACCTGGAAAAATAGATCCAGGAGAGACAATCTGAGAATAAATAGACTCCCTAAAAAATATGATGAAAAAAAGAGGCTGGACACTATTTTCCAGGAAAATATCAAAGAGAACTGCCCAGATGTTTTAGAAAGAGAGGGTAAAATAGACACTGAAAGAATTCATCAATCACCTACTTAAAGGGACCCTAAAATCAAAACGCCAAGAAATATAGTGGCCAAATTCCAGAACCATAAGACAAAAGAAAAAATACTGCAAGCTTCTAGAAAAAATCAATTCAAATATGGGGGAGCCACAATAAGGATTACCCAGGATCTAGCAGTGTCCACATTAAAGGATAGAAGGGTCTAGAATTTGATATTCCAAAAGGCTAAGGAATTTGGTATGTCACCAAAAATAACTTACCCAGAAAAAATGAGCATCTTTTTAGAGGGAAGAAGATGGACATTCAACAAAATAAATGAATTCCATCTATTGTTGATGAAAAAACTGGATCTAAACAAAAAGTTTGATCTCCAAATATAGAAATCAAGAGATTCCTAAAAAGGTAGAAAGAAATCTTGAGAACTATATTTCTTCCATAAAGAAATATAAAGAACACATGTATAATTTGTTCTAGAAACTAGAAGTGGAAAAGAAATTATACCAGAAAAAAAAGGATAAAGTGGTGGTACTACATCTCACGAAGCGGCAAAGGTAACATATTTTATCTGAGAGAAAGAATGGAGGGGTATGAACATAGAGTGTATCATATTCTCATTAGAATTGGCTTGCAGAGAAAAATATAGACATATTTTATCTATGGTGAAACTCCTTCTGCTTCTTTGAAAAGTGGGAGGGGAAAAGTGAAAAGGGAAGGAGTAAGCTAAGCAGAAGGGAATACAGAAATTGTGAGGAAAAGGGGTAAAATAGGGGGAGGAACTCTAAGGTGGGGAGGGATCCTAAAAAGGGAGGGTTTTGAGAACCAAGTGGTGCTCACAAGTTTAATACTGGGGAGGCATAAAGGTGAAGGAAAGGAGAAAAGCATAAGCAGGGGTTAACAAGGTGACAAGTAATACAGAATTGGTAATTTTAACCATAAATGTGAATGGGGTAAACTTCCCCATAAAGAGGAAGCAGTTAGCAGACTGGAATAAAAGCGAGAATCCTACAATGTGTTGTTTACAAGAAACACACCTGAAACAGGGTGATACATATAGAATAAGGTAAAAGGTTGGAGCAGAATCTATGCTTCAGGTGAAGCGAAAAAAGCAGGGATAGCTGTCCTCATCTCAGATCAAGCAAAAGAAAAAAGTTGATCTAATTAAAAGAGATAAGGAAGGGCACTATGTCTTGCTAAAGGGTAGCATAGATAATGAAGCAATATCAATATTAAACATATACACACCAAGATGTGTAGCATTTAAATTCTTAAAAGAGAAATTAAGAGAGCTGCAAGAAGAAATAGATAGCAAAACTATAATAGTGGGAGATCTCAACCTTGCAATCTCAGAATTAGATAAATCAAACCACAAAATAAATAAGAAAGACGTCAAAGAGGTAAATGGAATACTAGAAAAGTGAGATATGATAGATTTTTGGAGAAAAATAGATGAAGACAAAAAGGAGTACACTTTCTTCTCAACAGTTCATGGAACATGTATAAAAATTGACCATATATTGGGACATAAAAATCTCAAACTCAAATGCAGTAAGACAGAAATAGTAAATGCATCCTTTTCAGACCACAATGCAATGAAAATTACATTCAATAAAAAGTCAGGGTAAAATAGACCAAAAAGATAATTGGAAACTAAATAATCTCATACAAAAGAATGATTGGGTGAAGCAGCAAATCACAGACAAAATTAATAACTTCACCCAAGAAAATTATAATAATGAGACATCATACCAAAATGTGTGGGATACAGCCAAAGCAGTAATAAGGGGAAGTTTTATATCTCTAGAGGCCTAGTTGCATAAAATAAAGAGAAGGTCAATGAATTGGGGTTGCAACTAAAAATGCTAAAAAAGGAACAAATTACAAATCCCCAAACACTAAACTTGAAATTCTAAAAATAAAAGGAGAAATTAATAAAATTAACAGTGAAAAAACTATTGAATTAATTAGTAAAACTAAGAGTTTGTTCTATGAAAATACCAACAAAACAGACAAACCCTTAGTATATCTGATTAAAAAAAGGAAAGAGGAAAATCAAATTGTTAGTCTTAAAAATGAAAAGGGAGAACTCGCCAGTAATGAAGAGGAAATTAGAGCAATAATTAAGAGTGACTTTGCCCAACTTTATGCCAATAAATTCGATAACTTAAAGGAAATGGAAGAATACCTTCAAATATATAGCTTGCCCTGATTAACTGAGAAAGAAGTAAATTGGTCCCATCTTAGAAAAAGAAATAGCACAAGCTATTAACCAACTCCCTAATAAAAAATTCCCAGGACCAGATGGATTTACATGTGAATTCTACCAAACATTTAAAGAACAACTAGACCCAATGCTATATAAACTATTTGAAAAAATAGAAATTGAAGGAGTCCTACCAAATTCCTTTTATGACACAGACATGGTACTGATACCTAAACCAGGTAGTTTGAAAACAGAGAAAGAAAATTATAGAGCAATCTCCCTAATGAATATTGATGCTAAAGTCTTAAATAAAATATTAGAAAAAAAGATAACAGAAAATCATCCCCAGGATAATGCACTATGACCAAGTGGGATTTATACCAGGAATGCAGGGCTGGTCCAATATTAGGAGAACTATTAGCAAAATAGACTATATCAATTACCAAACTAGGAAAACCCATATGATCATCTCAATAGATGCAGAAAAAGCATTTGACAAAATCTAACATCCATTCCTATTAAAAACATTTGAGAGTATAGGAATAAATGGACTATTCATTAAAATAACCAGGAGCATCTATTTAAAGCTGTCATTAAGCATCATATGTAATGGAGATAAGCTGGAACCATTCCCAATAAGATCAGGAGTGTAACAAGATTGCTCACTATCACCATTATTATTCAATGTTGCATTAGAAACGCTAGCTTTGGCAATAAGAGTTGAGAAAGAGTTTAAAGGAATTAGAGTACGTAATGAGGATACCAAATTATCACTCTTTGCAGATGATATGATGGTATACTTAGAGATTCTACTAAAAAGCTATTAGAAATAAATTACAACTTTAGCAAAGTAGCAGGATACAAAATAAATCCACATAAATCCTCACCGTTTTTATACATTACCAACAAAATGCAACAGCAAGAGATACAAAGAGAAATTCCATTCAAAATAACTGTCAATAGTATAAAATATTTGGGAATATATCTACCAAGGAAAGTCAGGAATTATATGAGCAAAATTACAAAACACTTGCCACAAAGATAAAGTCAGATTTAAATAATTGGAAAGACATTAACTACTCTTGGATAGGCCGAGCAAATATAATAAAGATGACAATACTACCTAAACTAATCTATCTATTTAGTGCTATATCAATCAGACTCTCAAGAAATTATTTTAATGACCTAGAAAAAATAACAACAAAATTCATATGGAACAACAAAAGGTCAAGAATTTCAAGGGAATTTGTAGCGAGCTGTCGTCTCCAGAAGCTGCTGGATCGCTCTCTGGGAAGAGATCTGCTGTGTCTACTCAAATCTCTCAGACAGATTCTTCTTCTTGTAGTGAACCGTTGTCTCCAGGCAGTTGCTGTTAACTCTTGTCCAGAGAAGTGACTTCTCTTCCTGCAGAGAGCCCCGTCAGGCCTGATGTAATGCAGAGACCTCTTCTATCTCTGGGTGTCCTCTCTTTTATCCTCCCAGAGAATGGACATGGGATAATGCAAGGGCTTCTGGGAAGAACCACTTCAGCCAATGAGCTTGCTCCTTCTATCAAGTCAACCTGAGTTCTCACCTAGTAATCCTAACAGGAATTAATGAAAAAAAATCAAATGAAGGTGGTCTAGCTGTATCTGATCTAAAACTATATTATAAAGCAGCAGTCACCAAAATCATTTGGTATTACCTAAGAAATAGACTAGGTGATCAGTAAAATAGGTTAGGTTCACAGGACAAAATAATGAGTAACTATAGCAATCTAGTGTTTGAGAAACCCAAAGATCCCAATTTTTGGGATAAGAATTCATTATTTGACAAAAACTGCTGATTCTTTTTTTAATAAAGACTTATTTTCAAAACATATGCACAGACAATTTGACAACATTGATGCTTGCATAGCCTTGTGCTTCAGATTTTCTCTTTCTTTCACTCCCCCCAGCCCCTCCTCTAGCTAGCAAGCAGTTTAATATATGTTAAACATGTTAAAATATATGTTAAATTCAATATGTATGAACATATTTATACAATTCTCTTGCTGCACAAGAGAAATCAGATAAAAATAAAAAGTAAATGAGTAAGAAAATAAAATGCAGGTGAATAACAATAAAAAGAGTGAGAATGTTATGTTGTGATCCATGTTCAGTTCCTACAGTTGTCTCTCTGGATATAGATGGTTCTCTTTATCACAAGATCATTGGAGCTGGCATCAGTCATCTAATTGTTGGAAAGACTCACATTCATCAGAATTGATCATCGTATGATATTTATGTTGTTGTGTACAATGTTTCCTGATTCTGCTCATTTCATTTAAGATCAGTTCATGTAAGTCTCTCCAGGCCTTTCTGAAATCATCCTCGTGATCATTTCTTATAGAACAATAATATTACATAATATTCATATACCATAACTTATTCAGCCATTCTTCAACTAATGGACATCCATTCAGTTTCCAGTTTCTTGCCACTACAAAAAGAGCTGGCACAAACATTTTTGCACATGTGGGTTCTTTTACTTCCTTTGAGATCTCTTTGGGATATATGTCCAATAGAAACACTGCTAGGTCAAAGGGTATGCACATTTTGATAGGGTTTTTTTTTTTTTTAACATACTTCCAAATTGCTTTCCAAAATGGCTGGATCCATTCACAGTTCCACCAACAATGTATCAGTTTCCCAGTTTTCCCACATCCCCTCCAACATTCGTCATTATCTTTTTCTGTCATTTTAGCCAATCTGACAGGTATGTAGTGGTATCTCAGAGTTGTCTTAATTTGCATTTCTCTGATCAATAGTGATTTGTAGCACCTTTTCTTATAACTAGAAAATGTTTTAATTTCTTTATCTGAAAATTGTCTGTTCATATCCTTTGACCATTTCAATTGAAGAATGGCTTGGATTTTTATAAGTTTGAGTCAATTGTCTTATATTTAAGAAATGAGGCCTTTATCAGAACCTTAAATGTAAAATGATTTCCCAATTTATTGCTTCCCTTCTGATCTTGTCTGCATTAGTTTTGTTTGTTCAAAAATTATTTAACTTAATATAATCAAAATTATCTATCTGGTGTTCAATTATGAGTTCTAGTTCTTTGAACACAAATTCCTTCTTTCTTCACATATCTGAGAGGTAAGCTATCCTATGTTCCTCTGATTTACTTATATCACTATGTTTAAATCATGAAGCCATTTAGATCTTATCTTGGTATGTAGTGTTAGGGTTTGGCGGAACCCTAATTTCTTCCATAGTAGTTTCCAATATTCCAATCAGTTTTTGTTAAATAGTGAGTTCTTATCCCCAAAACTGGGGTCTTTGCATTTGTTAAATACTAGATCACTACAATTATTGACTATTTTGTCCTGTGACACAAGTTTTATCCAGATTCTAAACATGTCCTTGTTACAGATTTCCAGTCACTAGGAGTTAAAATTTCATAAGCCAAATTCTGTAATAACATCTTAGCATAAGATGATGTATCCCAATAAAGAATGAAAGCCTTTTTTCAGATCTTTAATAATTTCAAGATTAAAAGGAGTATATCTTCTCCTTTCTTGATCCGAAATGTTAAGCAGTTCAATAACAGGATACATTTCTATTCTCAAATAAGCTTTAAGTAGTGCCTTTTGCAATGGAGTCTTGGAGGGGGTGTGGGAGGTGCTGGTGATGTCACTGTCCTTCCCACTCCTCCTCCTCCCTCCATCCAGAAAGGTGAAGTTGATGGGCGAGGGTCAAGAGCCTGAGTTGAAACTGGGCTGTAAGAGTAAGAATCACCACACCATTGCCTTTTGGCAATATTTCCATTAACCTCTCCTTCTCTTCCTCTTTCTCCTCACACTTTCTTTTATCTGGCTATCCTTAAAACTTCTTTTTTCTAGAACTTGTGGTATTCTTTAAGGCCAATTGTATTGTGTTGTATATATAGAATGTTTCCTTAGAAATTGAATCAAAATCTTTATCACTGTAATATTCACATAGTTGATCTCCTACTAGTTTTCAATTATCTGCCTCTATTTCTTCTTCCTTGAAGAACCAAGAGGACATGTATTCTAATGTATCTAAGAGTCCACCAATCTATTCTCAAGTTACAAGCCAACCTTGCCTCTTTATTAACCTAAGTATGTTTCTATAGAGCACCCTCGAAGTGGGAGTGGGGGTGGGGGAGAATCTTTTCCTAATATCTGCCCCATTTCAGCTAGAAAAAGAAAGTTACTAGTTTAGCTCTTAACAAAGTAAGTTCCCTGTTTGTCTATTAAAATACTCACCCTATTTCATAGTCACAGCGACTTCTTCAGTAAAATTAGGGTCCTTGGTCCACATTGGTGCCAAATGTAGAGTACGGACTAGCTCCCTGAAGGACCTTGTGGTCAGCCAGAGTCAGGATAAGTAAAAGTTCTTTGTTTTTAGGAGAAGAAATGAAAGAAGCAGGCAGACTGCCACAGGCTTGCCAAAGATATATCCTCAATTCTTGAGTCCAAAGTTACCAACTTCTCTCCTCCTCTTCCTGCTGCAAAGTGAGTCTGGCCTCTCTTCCCTCTCCACCCCTCCCCCATCATTGCTTACAATTATCTTAACAACAAACATTCAGCAAACACCAATAGTGAGAAGAGCCATTATCCAAATATATGCTAATAGAGCCATTATCTCCCATTGAATAGGTAATTAGCCTTCAGTGCTCAGTTGCTGATTCAAGCATACCTTTTTGGTATTTCTGCCCTTTACAGAAGAGGAAATTAGAGCAATAATTAGGAGTTGTTTTGCCCAACTTTATGCCAAAAATTTAATAACCTAAGTGAAATTGATGAATACCTTCAAAAATATAGGTTACACTGATTAACAGAAGAAGAAGTAAATTGCTTAAACAGTCCCATTTTAGAAAAAGAAATAGAGGAAGCTATTAATCAACTCCCTAAGAAAAAATCCCCAGGGCAAAATGGATTTACATGTCAATTCTACCAAACATTGAAAGCATTGATGAGTCTTTCTTGAAGGGACCCAAATGGGATCCTGTCTTCCCATGTTTAGATCTTGGGAAGCCTGCATCATAGCCTGGGTATAAAAGGTATTTGTGCCCACTGTGTCACATCATCTTATAATCTCCTCTAAAGGAGCATCCTTGTGTAGTCCTAGTATAATTCTTCTACAGTCCTCATTAGCACTTTCTCTAGCAAATAGTCTTATCATAATTTCCGTTGCTACATTTTCACCAATAGTTTGTATGACAGTTGTCTGCAGATGTTCCACGAAATCAGCAAAGGGTTCATATGGACCTTTTGCTACTTTCGTGAAGGCTTCCCTCCCTCTTGTCTTTCTGGGAGGGAGCCCCATGCTTTGATAACAAAAAAAACACACAATTTGCTCATATGCTACTATAAGGTAATTAATCTGCTTGAAAGTGTCTTCATAAGGATCTATACCTGCTAGTTGGTGAAAGGGGATTGGTATATTAACTCCAGGTTGCCTATTTCGTTGGGCTTGTATTCTACAGAGTTCACTATACTCAGAAAGCTAAAACAAGTTTTGTCCATGTTCTAAACATGTCTTTGCTATAGATTTCTAATCACTTGGGGTTAAAATTTCATGAGCCAAATTCTTTAATATCATCTTAACATAAGACAATGTAGATCCATAAAGAGTGCAAACCTTTTTCAGATCTTTGATAATTTCCAGGTTAAAAGGAGTGTATCTTCTTCTGGCTTGACCTGAAGAGTCAAACTCTTCAATCACAGGATATGCTTCTATTCTCAAATCAGATGTGTCCTGTCCTTCCTCTTTAGCTTTAACTAATGCCTTTTGTAATTGTATCATAGGGGATGGACAAAACTGCTTCATGGGTGGTGCTGATGGTGTCACTGCCCCTCCCACTAATCTTCCTCCCTCTGCCCACAAAGGCAAAGTTGAGGGAGGAGGGTCAGGAGATGGTTAATGCCCTAAGGAAGCTTGCTTACGTTTAGGCAGTTGTGAAAGGGAAAAGCACCAAACTCTTTAAGCTCATCAGCACTGTATTTAACTCCTTTCTTGTCCAATTCTTCATACCTTTCAGCTGCTTTGTCTATACCATCTCCCTCCTGCTCTTTCTCCTCATACTTCCTTTTCTGGATGTCCACATTAAAATCTTTCCTTGGTTTAGAACTTGTGGGATTCTTTAAAACCAATTGTATTATTTTGTATATAAGGAATGTTTTCTTAGGAATTGAATCAGGACCCATAGCTTTGTAATATTCAATTAGTTGCTCTCTCACTATTTTCCACATATCTGGCTATAATTTTTCTTCCTAAGAGATCTGAGGAGACATGCACTCTAATATATCTAAGAGTCCAGTGATCTACTTCCAAGTTATCAACAAGCCTTGCTTCTTTATTAACCTGACTAAGCATGCAAAACACTCCCCTCAGGGTGGGGGAGGCTCTTTTCTTAGTATTTGCCCCAGCAGGATCTCTGAATCAGCAGCAGTGCTGGAGGCTTCTGGACCTCTCAGCCCTGGGACACCAAGGAAAGTCATTAGAGAGGGCCTGTGGCAATGGGGTGGGAGTATTGTGTGCATTCCCAGAGAAGCCTCATCAGTAGAGCTCCAGCCCAGACAGCACACTAGATTTTCAGATAAAGTGGAGTAGGGATACTTCTAATAGCTCCAGGGAAGTAAAGAGTGCTTGCTTGTAGTCAGATTGCTAGAAGGATTTCTGAAAACAGCTGCACAAAACATCTGAAGCTTGTGACATTGCATTCTCCACCCTGGAAACAGAGCCCTACTTTAATAAAGAGTTAAAAGCAGAGTAATTGGTTAAGGAAATGAGCAGAAAACAAAAAAAAATTTCTGACCATAGAAAGTTTTGATGATGACAAAGAAGATCAAAACATACACTCAGAAGATGATCATAAAGTCAGGGAATTGAGAGAAGTGCAAAAGGAAATACAAAAAAGCTAATGAGAAGAATGTCTTAAAAATCAAAATTGGCCAATTATGAAAGAAGATACAAAAGCTCACTGAGGAATATAATACCTTAAAAAATAGAATGAAGCAAATGGAAGCTAATAATTTTATGAGAAATCAAGATCCAACAAATCAAAATCAAAATGCTCTGTCTCAGGACTGCCAGCTAAACTCTCACCCTGGTGTCACAGATCTTTTCTGCTGAACTTATAAGTTGACTTCAGCTGGAAAATGTTCTATTCCATGTTTTTCAGTGTTCTAATGCTCTGAAATTTCTTTACACTCATTATTTAAAGGAATTTGGGGCAGTTTTGGAGAGAGACTGGGCAAGTTCCTGTCTTGGCAATGTCTCCCAATGTAATTTAAATAAAAGATTAACAAAGACATTACAACAACTGATCAGAAGGATAACACATTAATAAGTGAGATATATACCAGGCATGCAGGGCTTGTTTCACTGTTAGGAAAACTCTTAACTGGTAAAACCCATGAAGATTAGAAGTACAACTTACCAGCCGAAGATAATGTGGAATTTCATCAGAAAATGTTTGTTCTGAGGGGTTGGAGCAGACCAGCATAGGCTGTGATAGAACTAGAGGCTAGCATATTGTGCAGATTTGGCAGAGGTAGCCTCTGGGGTTAGCCATTTATAATATATATCATTCCAAGGCCTATTCAGAACTAATCATTTATGTTCCCAGAGATCACCCAGAAATTAAACATGATCATTTTCAGGACATTCCAAGGACATTTCCTTTTGAAATTTTAGGCCACTCTCTGCTTTGCTATTTCCTCTTTGAAGTGCTATCCTAACTTCTTCCTGGTCATCACTACACTAGATTATGTATTAAAATGCTCCTATTTCTGACAATGCCCACTCTCAGACTCTGAACATCTACTACTTTCCCACTTCTAATTCACCCAACACTGATATTATACATTCCATACCTGAATCAAGATCAGGATTAAGTATTTAAAGTTTCAATCAAGGCAGCAAACTCTTAGTCTTCATGAATTATCTAACTTTTTCCCTTTTATAAACATCATCCATATATGCTTCTTAACCTTTGCTTCAAGAGCCAAAATACAACTAGATTAGATAAGAAAATCACTAGATAAATTTTGAGGGAAGAAAAAAGATAACTTAGCTGTTTCATCAACTCTGCAAAGTATGATTAACAAGAATAAAAGGACATGGACAGTGTGATTTAAAAACTGTTTATGGGCCATGAGGAATCAAACACAAATGGTGCTGACCAATCATTTGTTAACTATGTGATTGATCCTTATATCAGCTCACTTGATTCCATTTCCACAGTGTTACTTCCTAAATAACCCTTGTTGGAAGTGGATCTCCTAGATACTTAACCTTCACTAAGACACAGTCCTCTCTGGTACAAATTGTCCACTTGAGATTTCTTAAGAAAAAAAAAGCCTCAGCCCATTTCCCATTGATCCACAATCATATTTGGATGACATTTCTAATCCAAGAGTAGTTGACAAATTCCCAAGAAATAATTGCTGACAATGGGTTATATAAGCAATTTGATGATGACTAGATTTTACTAGAGAAATGTGGTTTTAAAAGATGTCAGGAATGGTTAAAAAAAAGAATTAGAGAATTAGACTCCAGTGTCATGGAGGCAAAAGAAGTATATGCATAAGAATGAGCACCTGATGATCCTGGGGGTAGTTAATCACAAGTTATTTATAGTAAAGTTTCTGTATCAAGAAATTTCTAGCTTATTAGTCTATAAAAGAGTAAGAATGCTCTTTTTTAAAATTATAACTTTTTATTGACAGAACACATGCATGGGTAATTTTTTAGAACATTGTCCCTTGCACTCACTTCTGTTCCAACTTTTCCCTTCCCTCCCTCCACCCCCTCCCCTAGATGGCAGGCAGTCTTATACATATTAAACATGTGAAGTAAATCCTAGATACAATATATATATATGCAGATCTGTACAATTCTCTTGATGCACAAGAAGAATTAGATTCAGAAGGTAAATATAACCTGGGAAGAAAAACAAAAATTCAAGTAGTCCACATTCATTTCCCAGTGTTTCTTCTCTGGGTCTAGCTGATTCTGTCCATCATTGATCAATTGGAATTGAATTAGATTTTCTATTTGTCGAAGATATCCACTTCTATAAGAATATATCCTCATACAGTATTGTTGTTTAAATGCATAATGATCTCCTGGTTCTGCCCATTTCACTCAGCATTAGTGCATGTCTTTCCAATCTTCTCTATATTCATCCTGTTGGTAATTTCTTATGGAACAATAATATTCCATAACATTCATATACCATAATTTACCCAACCATTCTCCAATTGATGGGCATCCATTCATTTTCCAGGTTCTAGCCCCACAAAAATGGGGGCCACAAACATTCTTGCACATACATTCTTTTCCTTCTTTAATATCTCTTTGGCATATAAACCCAGTAGTAACATTGCTGTATCAAAGGGTATGCATAGTTTGATAACTTTTTGAGCATAATTCCAAATGGCTCTCCAGAATGGTTGGATTCATTCACAACTCCACCAACAATGCATCAGTATCCCAGTTTTCCCACATCCCCTCCAACATTCATCATTACCTTTTCCTTTCATCTTAGCCAATCTGACAGGTATGTAGTGGTATCTCAGAGTTGTCTTGTGATTTGGAACACCCTTTCATATGAGTAGAAATACTTTCAATTTCATCATCTGAAAATTGTTTGTTTATATCCTTTGACCATTTATCGACTGGAGAATGGCTTGATTTCTTATAAATTGAGTCGTCTCTATATATTTTGGAAATGAAGCCTTTATCAGAACCTTTAACTGTAAAAAATGTTTTCCCAGTTTATTGCTTTCTTTATAATCTTGATTACATTAGTTTTGTTTGTACAAAAGTTTTTAATTTGATATAATCAAAATTTTCTATTTTGTTATCAGTAATGATCTCTAGTTGTTTGGTCACAAATTCCTATCTCCTCCACAAGTCTGAGAGGTAATCTATCCAATGTTCCTCTAATTTTTTATAATCTCCTTCTTTATGCCTAAATCATTTTGTTAAGTATGGGTCCATGCCTAGTTTCTGCCATACTAATTTCTAGTTTTCCCAGCAGTTTTTGTCAAATAGTGCATTCTTATACCAAAAGCTGGGGTTTATGGGTTTGTCAAAAACTAGATTCCTATAGTTATTGACTATTTTGTCATGTGAACCTAACCTATTCCACTAAGCTATTTCTTAACCAATACCAGGCGGTTTTGGTGATTACTACTTTATAATATAGTTTTAGATCAGGTACAGCTAGGCCACCTTCATTTGATTTTTTTTTCATTACTTCCCTTGAAATTCTCGACATTTTGTTCTTCCATATGAATTTCGTTGTTATTTTTTCTAGGTCATTAAAATAGTTTCTTGGGAGTCTGATGGGTATAGCACTAGATAAATAGATTAGTTTAGGTAGTATTGTCATCTTTATTATATTCACTTGGTCTATCCAAATTGTTTAGATCTGACTTTATTTGTGAGGAAAGTGCTTTGTAATTTTCTCATATAATTCCTGACTTTTCTTTGGTAGATGGATTCCCAAATATTTTATACTCTCACAGTTATTTTGAATGGAATTTCTCTTTGTATCTCTTAGTGTTGGATTTTGTTGCTGAGGTATAAAAATGCTGAGGATTTGTGTGGATTTATTTTGTATCCTGCAACTTTGCTAAAGTTGTGAATTATTTCTGATAGCTTTTTAGTAGAATATGTTGGGTTCTCTGAGTATACCATCATATCATCTGAAAAGAGTGATAATTTGGTATCCTCATTAAGGACTCTAATTCCTTTAATCTCTTTTCCAACTTTTATTGCCAAAGCTAGCATTTCTAATACAATATCAAATAATAATGGTGACAGTGGGCAACCTTGTTTCACTCCTGATCTTACTGGGAATAGTTCCAGTTTGTCTTCATTACATCTGATGCTTACAGATTGTTTTAAATAGATGCTTCTGACTATTTTAAGGAAAAGTCCATTTATTCCTATACCCTCAAATGCTTTTATAGGAGTTGGTGTTAGACTTTATCACATGATTTTTCTGCATCTATTGAGATGATCATATGGTTTTGTTAATTTGGTTATTGATATAGTCAATTATGGTAACAGTTTTCTGTTAGAATTCTTACAAGGTGCTAAGTCACTGGAATGGATAGAGACAATAATTATCTAATTTAGCATGGTACTTAACAATTCTCTAGTTCAGTAATGTACTTATTGAATTCCACAAGATTTTTAAGAGAGCATACTTTTAAGAAAGTTCCCAAAGCCCAAGGAGTACTCAGAAACCATTCTCTTGGAGACAGAGTTCATTAAAACTTCCACCTTTGTGCTGGCTAGAGACATTGGGAGGACGAGAGGGTGAAGCTGGCTGGAGGCTGAAGGACAAACCATTGGATTTGGAGACATTTAGAGGGAGCTCTTGGAACCAAGGAGAAAGATACACCTCAATTAAAGCTAACCAGGACCAGGCAAAGAGACAACTCTTTGAAGGAGAAAATAAAGGATCTGGACTTTTACTCCTGGCTGCATTTGGGATTATTGAACTGAACTGAAATGAAGGCTGTTCCCAGAAGCTCCCCAAGAAGCCTGCTCCAAGAGAATGATAATAATTTAGAGAAGAGAACATTACAATTTTCCTAATATTAAACCAGCCCTGCATTCCTGGTATAAATCCTACTTGGTCATGGTGTATTATCCTGGGGATGATTTTCTATAATCTTTTTGCTAATATTTTATTTAGGATTTTAGCATAAATATTCATTGGTCTATAATTTTCTTTCTCTGTTTTCAACCTACCTGGTTTAGGTATCAGTACCATGTCTTGTCATAAAAGGAATTTGGTAGGACTCCTTCAATCCCTATTTTTTTTCAAATAGTTTTTATAGCATTGGAATAATTGTTCTTTAAATGTTTGGTAGAATTAACATGTAAATTTATCAGGTCCTGAGATTTTTTCTTAGGGAGTTGGTTAATAGCTTGTTCTATTTCTTTTTATAAAATGGGACTTGTTAACCAATTTACTTTTTTCTTTATTAATCTGGGCAAAGTATATTTTGAAGGTATTCTTCCATTTCATTTAAGTTACCAAATTTATTGGCAAAAAGTTGGATAAAGTACCTCCTAATTATTGCTCTAATTTTCTTTTCATTGGTAGCAGAATCTCCCTTTTCATTTGTAAAACTAGTAATTTGATTTTCTCTTTCCTTTATTTAATCAGATTTACTAAAGGTTTCTCTATTTTGTTGGTTTTTTCATAAAACCAATTCTTAGTTTTATTAATTAATTCAATAGTTTTTTTACTTTCAATTTTATTAATCTCTCCTTTTATTTTTAGAATTTCAACTTTAGTGTTTGACTAGGGCTTTTTAATTTGTTCCTTTTCTAGTATTTTTAATTGCAAGCCCAATTCATTGACATTCTCTTTCTCTATTTTATGCAAGTAGGCCTCTAGAGATATAAAATTTCCCCTTATTACCACTTTGGTTGCACCCCACACATTTTGTTATGAAGTCTCATTATTGTCATTTTCTTGGGTGAAGTTATTAATTATGTCTTTGATTTGCTGTTTCACCTAATCATTCTTTATTATGAGATTATTTAGTTTCCATTTATATTTGGTCTATTTTCCCCTGGCTTTTTATTGAATGTAATTTTCATTGCATTGTGGTCTGAAAAGGATGCATTTACTATTTCTGTCTTACTGCATTTGAGTTTGAGATTTTTATGTCCCAATATATGGTCAATTTTTATACAGGTTCCATGAACTGCTGTCTCCTTTTAGTTTTCTCTAAAGATCTATCATACCTAAGTTTTCTAAGTATTCTATTTAATGTTTTAACTTCTTTCTTATTTATTTTGTAATTTGATTTATCTAATTCTGAGACTGCAAGGTTGAGATCTCCCACTATTATAGTTTTGCTGTCTATTTCTCCTTGCAGCTCTCTTAATTTATTTTTAAGAATTTAGATGGTACACCACTTGGTGCATATAAGTTTAATATTGATAAGGTTTCATTATTTATCCTACTCTTTAACAAGATATAGTGCCCTTCCTTATCTCTTTTAATTAGATCAATTTTTGCTTTTGCTTGATCTGAGATGAGGATGGCTACCCCTCCTTTTTTGACTTCACCTGAAGCATGGTAGATTCTGCTCCAACTTTTTTTATATATAGTTTTTATTTACCAGATATATGCATGGGTAATTTTACAGCATTGACAATTGCAAAACCTTTTGTTCTAATTTTCCCCCTCCTCCCCCCCCATGGCAAGTTGACCAATACATGTTAAATACATTAAAGTATAAATCAAACCCAATATATGTATACATATCCAAATAGTTGTTTTGCTGTACAAAAAGAATCAGACTTTGAAATAATATGCAATTAGCCTGTGAAGGAAATAAAAAATGCAGGTGGACAAAAATAGAGGGAATGGGAATTCTATGTAGTGGTTCATAGTCATCTCCCAGAGTTCTTTCGCTGGGTGTAGCTGGTTCCATTCATTACTGCTCTATTGGAATTGATTTGGTTCATCTCCTTGTTGAAGAGGGCCATGTCCATCAGAATTGATCATCATATAGTATTGTTATTGAAGTATATAATGATCTCCTGGTCCTGCTCATTTCACTCAGCATCAGTTCATGCAAGTCTCCAGGCCTTTCTGAAATCATCCTGTTGGTCATTTCTTACAGAACAATAATATTCCATAATATTCATACACCACAATTTATTCAGCCATTCTCCATTTGATGGGCATCCATGTAGTTTCCAGTTTCTGGCCACTACAAAAAGAGCTGCCACAAGCATTCTTGCACATACAGGTCCCTTTTCCTTCTTGAAGATCTCTTTGGGATGTAAGCCTAGTAGTAACACTACTGGGTCAAAGGGTATGCACAGTTTGATAACTTTTTGAGCATAGTTCAAAATTGCTCTCCAGAATGGCTGGATGTATTCACAATTCCACCAACAATGAATCAGTGTCCCTGTTTTCTCATATCCCCTCCAACATTGTGCAAAAGATAATGCATTATCTTTCCCTGTCATTCCAGCCAATCTAACAGGTCAGTAGTGGTATCTCAGAGTTGTCTTAATTTTTCATTTCTCTGATTAATAATGACTTGGAGCATCTTTTCATATGGCTAGTAATAGTTTCAATTTCTTCATCTGAGAATTATCTGTTCATATCTTTTGACCATTTATCAATTGGAGAATGGCTTGATTTCTTATAAATTATAGTGAATTCTCTATATATTTTGGAAATGAGGCCTTTATCAGAACCTTTGACTGTAATAATATTTTCCCAGTTTATTGTTTTCTTTCTCATCTTATCTCTGTGTTTGTTTGTGCAAAACCTTTTTAATTTGATATAATCAAACTTTCTATTTTGTGATCAATAATGATCTTTATTTCTTCTTTGGACATAAATTCACTCCTCTTCCACAGGTCTGATAGTTAAACTATCCTATGTTCCTCTAATTTATTTATAATTTCATTCTTTATACCTACGTTATGAAGCCATTTTGACCTGATTTTGGTGTACGTGGTTAAGTGTGGGTCAGTGTCTAGTTTCTGCCAAATTAATTTCCAATTTTTGTCAAACATTGAGTTCTTATCCCAAAAGCTGGGGTCTTTGGGTTTGTCAAACACTAGATTATTAAAGTTATTGATTATTTTGTCCTTTGGACCTAACCTATTCCACTGATCAACTAGTCTATTTCTCAGCCAATACCAAATGGTTTTGGTAACCATTGCTTTATAATGTAATTTTAGATCTGGTACAACTAGTTCACCTTCATTTGATTTTTTTTTTCATTAATTTCCTTGAACTTCTTGACTTTTTGTTTTTCCATATGAGTCATTAAAATAGCTTTCTGGGAGTCTGATTGTTATAGTGCTAAGTAAATAGATTAATTTAGGTAGTATTGTCATCTTTATTATATTTGCTCACCCAATCCAAGAGCATTTAATATTTTTCCAGTTGGTTAGATCAGACTTAATTTGTGTGGAAAGTGTTTTAGAGTTTTGCTCATATAGTTTCTGATTTCCCCTTGGCAGAGAGATTCCTAAATGTTTCATACTATTGGTAGTTACTTTAAATGGAATTTCTCTTTGTAACTCTAATTGTTGGATTTTGTTGGTGATATATAAGAATGCTGATGATTTGTATGGGTTTATTTTGTATCCTGCAACTTTGCTACAGGTGTGGATTATTTCTAATAGCTTTTTAGTAGAATCTTTGGGGTTCTCTAAGTATACCATCATATCATCTGCAAAGAGTGATAATTTGGTTTCCTCATTACCTATTCTAATTCCTTTAATCTCTTTATCCACTGTTATTGTGGAAGCTAGCTCTTCTAATACAATACTGAATGGTAATGGTGATAGTGGGCAACCTTGTTTCACCCCTGAACTTATTGGGAATGGTTCCAGTTTATCTCCATTACATATTATGCTTGCTGATGGTTTTAAATAGATGCAACTGATTATTTTAAGTAAACATCCATTTATTCCTATACTCTCAAGTGTTTTTAATACAAATGGATGTTGGATTTTATCAAATTCTTTTTCTGCATCTATTGAGATGATCATATGATTTTTAAAAAATTTGGTTATTGGTATAATCATTTATGCTAATAGTTTTCCTAATATTGAACCAGCCCTGCATTCCTGGTATAAAGCCTATTTGAGCATGATGTATTATCCTGGGGATGATTTTCTTTAGTCTTTTTGCAAACATTCAATAGCATCAGTATTCATTAGGGAGACTGGTCTATATTTTTCTTTCTCCATTTTCAACCTTTCTGGTTTAGGTATTAGTACCATGTCTGTGTCATAAAAGGAATTTGGTAGGACTCCTTCATTCTCTATTTTTTCAAATAGTTTATATAGCACTGGGGCTAATTGTTTTTTGAATGTTTGGTCAAATTCACATGTAAATGCATCTCTTCTTGGAGATTTTTTTCTTAAGGAGTTGATTAATGGCTTGTTCTATTTCTTTTTCTGAAATGGCACTATTTAAGCAATTTACTTCCTCCTCTGTTAATCTGGGAAGCCTATATTTTTGAAGTAGTCATCCATTTCACTTAGGTTATCAAATTTATTAGCATAAAGTTGGGCAAAATAACGCCTTATTATTTCTCTCATTTCCTCTTTATTAGTGGAAAGTTTCCCCTTTTTATTTTTAAGACTAACAATTTGATTTTCCTCTCTCCTTTTTCTAATCAGATTTACCAAAGGTTTAACTATTTTATTGCTTTTTGTTCACAAAATCAACTCTTAGTTTTATTTATTAATTCAATAACTCTTAGTTTTATTTATTAATTAAATAGTTTTTTATTTTCAATATTATTAATATTATTTTCGAAATTATTAATTTCTCTTTAATTTTAGAATTTCAAGTTTAGTATTGCATTGGGGGTTTTTTAATTTGTTTTTTTTTCTAGCTTTTTAAGTTGCAAGCCCAATTCATTGATTTTCTCTTTCTCTATTTTATTCAAGTAAACCTCTAAAGATATAAAGTTTCCCCTTATTATCTCTTTAGCTGCATCCCACAAAGTTTGGTATGATGCCTCATCGTTGTCATTATCTTGAGTGAAATTATTAATTGTGTGTATAGTTTGCTGTTTCACCCAATCATTCTTTAAGATGAAATTATTTAGTTTCCTATTACTTTTGGTCTATTTACCCCTAACTTTTTGTTGAATGTAGTTTTTATTGCATCGTGATCTGAAAAGAAAGCCTTTACTATTTCTGCTTTCTTGCATTTAATATTGAGATCTTTATGTTCTAATATATGGTCAATTTTTGAATAGGTTCCATGAACTGCTGACAAGAAAGTATACTCCTTTCTGTCACCATTCAGTTTTCTTCAATGATCTATCATACCTAATTTTCCTAATACTCTATTTACATCCTTAATTTCTTTCTTATTTGTTTTGTGGTTTGATTTATCTAATTCTGAGAGTGCAAGGTTGAGCTCTCCCAGTATTATAGATTTGCTGTCTATTTCTTCTTGTAACTCTCTTAACTTCTCCTTTAGGAAGTTAGATGCTATACCACTTGGTGCATATATATTTAGTATTGATTTTGCTTCATTGTCTATGCCACCCTTTAGCAAGATATAGTTTTCTCCCTTATTTATTTATTTATCTATCTATCTATCTATCTATCTATCTGTCTGTCTGTCTGTTTGTTTGTTTATTTATTTATTTATTTGCTTTTGGTTAGATCAATTTGTTTTTGCTTGGTCTGAGATAAGGATGGCTACCACTTCTTTTTTAACTTCACCTGAAGCATAATAGATTCTGCTCCAGCCTTTTACCTTTACTCTGTATGTATCTTCCTGCTTTAAATGTGTTTCCTGTAAACAACACATTGTAGGGTTCTGACTTTTGATACAGTTTGTTATCCGCCTCTGCTTAATGGGAGAGTTCATTCCATTCACATTTACAGTTAAAATTACTAATATTTCCTGCCATTATATTATCCCCAGATTATGTTTTTTTCCCTTGCCCCCCCCGAACTCCCTCCCCAGTATTAAACTTATTGGCCCCACTTTTTTCCACATAGCCCTCCCTCTTTGGTATCCCTCCCTCCTCCCTTTAAATCCCTTTCCCTTTCTTGTACTCTTCCCTTATTACTCTTTTCCTTTTCCCTCTCTTCTAGATCTATTTTTCAGACAATCTGTTTTTAGTCTCCTCAGGGTTTGAAGTCTGCTCTCTATCTGTATAGAAGCTCTCTGTTGTTAGAGTGTGCTTTAATTTTTTGCTCATTTTGTCAAAGAAAAATCAAGGAAAACAAACTAAGAAAAAAAGCAAATGTGGTCTGCTGGATGCTAATACCAAGCTTCCTCTACAAACTGCAGGAGGTAGTAGTGAGGCACTAGCAGGACAGCAATGGCTGTGCTACATCTACATTCTGAGACTCTGAGAGTGTGCTGAAACACTCTGGGTGGGTTGGCCAGGTCCCAAAGACAACCTAACTTTTCAAGGTTATAGTCTTTATCCCCTGTGTTTATAGCTTCTTTGCTGATGTACTGGTTTGCTGTCAGGACAAAGTTGCCACACTGTGGTAAATTTCTCCTTGCAGAAATGGCCAAGATCACACCCTGCCCACCTCTGGTCTGCTCAGCTGTGAGCTGCCTGCCTTACTCTCACTGTCTGCTGTGCTGCCGCTGTCTGCCTTCAGCAACGAGCAAAAACAGACCTTTTCTGGGGAATTTTGAGAATATCTTCTGTTGGTAATGTATTTATTGGTTTTTTCAACCAAGCACTAATTCCGAGGATGTATTATTAAAAAAATAATATTGTGAGGGCAAGAAGGAGCCTAGATAGGTGCATGTGTCCTCTCTGCCATCTTGGCCGGAAGTCCCCAGAGTGATCTCTTGCAAGAGGAAACTGAGCTGAAACTTGTGGGATATTAGGGAAACTAAAGCAGAGCTGACAGGGCAGATTATTCCATCCAGAACCCATAGTGGATATGATGCAGATACAGAATGAGCAAAAGAAAACTTAAGGTGTAATTGGACAGATAAGAAGAGAGCCAGAAGAACAGGGTCACAAAAGTGTAATGAAGAAAGTATCCAGAAGGAAATGAAAATATTCTAGTGCTGCAAAAGGAGCCCAGAAGAATGAAGGCTGAGGAAAAACCATTAGATTTAGCAATTAATACATCTATAGAGAGGATAGCACTTAGCAGAGAAAGCTTTCTCAAGGAATTAGCCACAAAATGGAGAATAGATATAGATCTGGTTGGAGCAGATAAGGTATGAGACTTATAAGAAAGAGTTTAAATTGTCAAAAGCTAAAAACAGTTGGTTGATGGGTTGACATAGATAGTGAAAATCCCACCTGGGGCCTGCCACTAGAAGTGATCAGTGTTGACTTCCTCCCACTGCTGTCTGAAAGGAAGATGGCTTCCAGCAGGGTTCTGTTACAGTTGAAAATGAGACAGCTTTCAAACTGATCTTCTAAAAAACAGGTTCATAATAAAGGAGTTAAAAATCAATTTTCTGGGAAGTTTATTACAATTTAGATGTTTTCTTTTGACATTTCCTTCCTGGTTTTTCTATTTTCTTTGATCTTGGCTAAATGGATTCAGGGAAGACAGTTTGGAGACATTGATAATAACAACAATAATAGCATTTACATAGCAATTTAAAGTTAGCAAAGTGATTTGATTGTAGGTTACATTTATCATCCCCAGCATATCTGTATTTATTCTGATTTTCTTCCATGCTGCTCCAAATCTAAGAGCTGGAGTACATCACCTGGTGTTAAGAAGTAGGCACTACATAGTGCAATGGAGAGAATGCAAGGCATCAAATCAAGAAGACCTGAGTTCAAAATTCAACCCTAAAACTTGACATAGTTTACTTTTCAGTAACTTTAAAATATTTTAATTAGTTTTATTGATGCCTTTGATTTTTTACATCACAGTAGTTTCCAGATCTTTCTTCTCTCTTGTAACAAAAAATGAATGCTGAACACTATCTTTACATATATTTGGAAAAAGAAAATATTATTCATAAAATAAAATAAAAATAAAAAGGTACACAAAGTCTTGAGTCCACATTTAAGGTTCTATGAACCATCAAATCTATTTATTTATTAGAATCAATTTCTTAGTTCTAAAATTATATTGTGTTGGGATATGTAATTATTTTAGTTTTTTATTAATTTAATTATTCTCACAACATACATGGGTCATCCTAATATGATGATTCAAAATAGACAGTTTTCACTAATAAGCTACATACTAACATCTTCTCTTTTCAAAAATTTCTTTTTAATCACTTTTATTCATAATAGAAGTAGCAGTCTGTACTATAGAAATGAATTCATGTAATCTCACTTGTTCTTATGTCAAGATTTTGTAGAATTTGAAGTTTTTTGTCATTCTAAAAGTACATAATAATCTCACCAGCACTTTTTGGTAGTTTATTTTCACTTTTGTGGGTTATTTGTTTGTGTGTTTATTTTTTGTTTTTTATAATATTTAAATTTGCATAATATAATTTATATTGGAATGAATGAATGATATAATATGAAAAATGTATCTTCTTATTCTTTAAAGTAAGTGGAGATTAAGAGGTATTTGGAGAGGTTTGGGGGAGAGATTGGGCAAGTCCCTGCCTTTACTCTGTCAAACTGACCTAGAAAAAATAACAACAAAATTCATCTAGAACAAAATATCAAGAATTTCAAAGCAATTAATGAAGAGAAAAGTGAATGAAAGTATCCTAGCTGTACCAGGTCTAAATCTATGTTATAAAGCAGCGGTCATCAAAATAATTTGGTACTGGCTAAGACATAGAGAAGTTGATCAGTGGAGTAGGTTAGATTCACAGAACAAAATAGCCAATGACTATAGCAATCTAGTATTGACAAACCCAAAGGCCCCACCTTTTGGGATAAGAATACACTATTTGACAAAAACTGCTAGGAAAACTGAAAACTAGTTTAGCACAAAGTAGGCATGTACCCATACCTAACAACATATACCAAGATAAGGTTGAAATGGGTTCATGATCTAGACATAAATAATGATACTATAACCAAATTAGAAGAGCATAGTATAGTTTACCTCTCAGATTTGTGGAGGAGGAAGGAATTTGTGACCAAAGAGGAACTAGAGATCATTATTTATCATAAAATAGATAATTTGATTATATTACATTAAAAAGGTTTTGAACAAACAAAACTAATGTAGACAAGATTAGAAGGCAAGCAATAAACTGGGAAAGCATCCTTACATCCAAAGATCTGATAAAGGCCTCATTTCTAAAATATATGGAGAATTGACTCAAATTTATAATACTTCAAGCCATTCTGCAATTGATACATGGTCAAAGGAAATGAACAGATAATATTCAGATGAGAAAATTGAAACTATTTGTAGCCATATGAAAAGGTGCTCCAAATCACTATTGATCAATGAAATGCAAATCAAGACAACTCTGAAATATCACTATACACCTGTTAGATTGGCTTAGATGACAGGAAAAAATAATGACGAATGTTGGAGGGAATGTGGGAAAACTGGGACACTGATAAATTATTGGTAGAACTGTGAATGGATTCAACCATTCTGGAGAGTTTGGAACTATGCTCAAAAAGTTCTCAAAGTGTGTATACTCTTTGATTCAGCAGTGTTACTGCTGGGCTTATATCCCAAAGAGATATTAAAGAAGGGAAAAGAACCTGTATGTGCAAAATGTTTGTGGTAGCCACTTTTGTAGAGGCTAGAAACTGGAAATTGAATAGATCCTCATCAGTTGGAGAATGGCTGAATAAATTATGGAATATGAATGCTATGGGATACTATTGTACTATGGGAAATGAATCATCAAGGAGAATTGCCCAAATGTTATAGAATCAGGAGGTAAAATAGCCATTGAAAGAATTCATTGAACATCTTATGTAAGAGACCCCAAAATTAAAACTCCAAGGAATAATGTGACTAAATTCCAGAAACATCAGACAAAGGAAAAAATATTAAAAGCAGCCACAAAAAAAATAATTCAAATACTGAGGAGCCACAATAAGAATCACTTGGGATCTAGCAGCTTCCACATTAAAGGAATGAAGGGCCTGAGATCTGATATTCCAAAAGGCAAACAAGTTTAGAATGCAGCTAAGAATAAACTACCCAGCTAACCTGAGTATTTTCTTCCAGGGAAGAAGATGGACATTCAATGAAACAGATGAATTCCATTTATTTCTAATGAAAAAGCCAGAGCTAAAAAAATTGGCCTCCCAACATAGGACTCAAAATACGCATAAAAAGATAAAAAGAACTCTTGAGAACTGCATTTCTGTTACAGGCATACATAAAGAGTGCATGTATATTTTGATTTTACACTTATAATATAAAAAAGCACTTGGAAGTGGAAAGTATCAGCAAAAGGAAAAAAGTGGAGGTAAAAAGAGGGAAATTACATCTCACAGGCAGGCAAAGTAAAACTATCATATCTGAGAGAATGAAGGTAGAAGGAAAAACATTGTGTGGATCTTACTACGAACAGATTTGGCTTAAAAAGAAAATATTAAAAAATATTCAGTTTACAAAGAAACTCTCTTACCTCATTGAAAAGTGGGAGGGAGAAAAGTGAAAAGGAAAGATGAAGGCTAAAGACAAAATTAGAGGGACTGGGAATTCTATGTAGTGGTTCACACTAATTTCCCTGAGTTCTTTCTTTTTTTATTAATTTTATAATTATAATTTTTTGACAGTACATATGCATGAGTATTTTTTTTACAACATCCCTTGTATTCATTTTTCCAAATTTTCCCCTCTCTTGCTCTGCTCCCATACATATTAAATATGTATAAAAATATGCCATACATATTAAATGTGTGACAGTATAAACTAGATACAATATATGTATATAAAACCAATTTTCTTGTTGCACGGTAAGAATTGGATTCCGAAGGTATAAGTAACCAGGGTAGAAAGACAATAGTGCAAACAGTTTACACTCAGTTCCCAGTGTTCCTTCTCTGGGTGTAGCTGTTTCTGTCCATCATTGATCAACTGGAAGTGAATTAGATTTTCTTTATGTTGAAGATATCCACTTCAATCAGAATATATCTTCATACAGTATCGTTGTTGAAATGTATAGTGATCTCCTGCTTCTGCTCATTTCACTCAGCATCAGTTCATGTAAGTCTCTCCAACCCGCTCTGTATTCATCCTGCTGGTCATTTCTTACATAGCAATAATATTCCATAACCTTCATATACCATAATTTACCCAACCATTCTCCTACTGATGAGCATCCATTCATTTTCCAGTTTCTAGACACTACAAAAAGAGCTGCCAAAAACATGTTGGCACATACATGTCCCTTTCCCTTCTTTTGTATTTCTTTGGGATATAAGCCCAGTAGTAGCACTGCTGGATCAAAAGGTATGCACAGTTTGATGACATTTTGGGCATAGTCTATTTCTTAGCCAATATCAAATGGTTTTGGTGACTGCTGCTTTATCATATAGCTTTAGATCAGGTACAGCTAGACCACCTTCATCTGACTTTTTTTTCATTAATTCCCTTCAAATTCTCGACCATATGAATTTTGTTGTTATTTTTTCTAGGTCATTAAAATAGTTTCTTGGAAGTCTGATTGGTATAGTACTAATTAAATAGATTAGTTTGGGGAGTATTGTCATCTTTGTTATATTCACTTGGCCTACCCAAGAGCACTTAATATCTTTGCAAGTATTTAAATCTGACTTTATTTTTATGGCAAATGTTTTGTAATTTTTCTCATATAATTCCTGACTATTCTTTGGTAGATGGATTCCCAAATATTTTCCACTCTCGACAGTTATTTTGAATGGAATTTCTCTTTGTATCTCTTGCTGTTGCATTTTATTGGTGATGTATAAAAATGCTGAGGATTTATGTGTATTTATTTTGTATCCAGCAATTTTGCTAATAACTTTTTATTAGAATCTCTGGGGTTCTTTAAGTATACCATCATATCATCTGCAAAGAGTGACAGTTTGATTTCCTCATTACCTACTCTTATTCCTTTAATCTGTTTCTAGACTGTTTTTGCCGAGGCTAACATTTCTAATACAATATTGAATAGTAATGGTGATAGTGGGCAAACTTGTTGCACGCCTGATCTTACTGGGAAAGGTTCTGGTTTATCCCCATTACATATTATGCTTACTGACGGTCCTAAATTTATGCTCCTGACTATTTTAAGAAATAGTCCATTTATTCTTATACTCTCAAATGTTTTTAGTAGAAATGGATGTTGTATTTTATCAAATGCCTTTTCTGCATCTATTGGGATCATCATATGGTTTTTATTAATTTGATTATTAATATCGTCAATTATTTTCCTAATATTAAACTAGTCCTGCATTATGGATATAAATCCTACTTGATCAAAGTGTATTTTCCTGGGGATGATTTTAGGAAGTCTTTTTGCTAATATCTTATTAAGATTTTAACATCAATATTCATTAAGGAGATTGGTCTACAGTTTTCTTTCTCAGTTTTCAACCTACCTGGTTTAGGTATCAGAACAATGTCTGTGTCATAAAAGGAGTTTCATAGGACTCCTTCATCTCCTATTTTTTCAAATAATTTATATAACATTGGGGCTAATTGTTCTTTAAATGTTTGGTAGAATTCACATGTAAATCCATCTGGTCCTGGGGATTTTTTCCTGGGGAGTTGATTAATAGCTTGTTCTATTTCTTTTTCTGAAATGGGAGTATTATAGCAGTTTTCTTCCTCCTCTGTTAATCTAGAAAGCCTATATTTTTGGAGGTAGTCATCCAGTACACTTAAGTTATCAAATTCATTGGCATAAAGTTGGGCAAAGTAACTCCTTATTTCTACAATTTCCTCTTCATTGCTGGAAAAATTTCCCTTTTCATTTGTAAGACTAACAATTTGATTTTCCTCTTTCTTTTTTCTGATCAGATTTACCAAAGGTTTATCTATTTTATTGGCTTTTGGATAAAACCAACTCTTAGTTTCATTTATTAATTTTTTTTATTCAGTTTTCCAAATTATCCGCTCCCTCCCTCCACTCCCTCCCCCCCGATGACAGGTAATCCCATACATTTAACATGTGTTACAATATAACCTAGATACAATATATGTGTGTAAATACTATTTTCTTGTTGCACATTAAGTATTAGCTTCCGAAGGTATAAGTAACCTGAGTAGATAGACAGTAGTGCTAACAATTTACATTCGCTTCCCAGTGTTCCTTCTCTGGGTGTAGTTATTTCTGTCCATCATTGATCAACTGGAAGTGAGTTGGATCTTCTTTATGTTGAAGATTTCCACTTCCCTCAGAATACATCCTCATACAGTATTGTTGTTGAAGTGTACAGCGATCTTCTGGTTCTGCTCATTTCACTCAGCAACAGTTGATTTAAGTCTCTCCAAGCCTCTCTGTATTCCTCCTGCTGGTCATTTCTTACAGAGCAATAATATTCCATAACCTTCATATACCACAATTTACCCAACCATTCTCCAATTGATGGACATCCATTCAACTTCCAGTTTCTAGCTGCAACAAAAAGAGCTGCCACAAACATTTTGGCACATACAGGTCCCTTTCCACTCTTTAGTATTTCTTTGGGATATAATCCCAATAACAGCAATGCTGGGTCAAAGGTATGCACAGTTTGACAACCTTTTGGGCCTAGTTCCAAATTGCTCTCCAGAATGGCTGGATTCTTTCACAACTCCACCAACAATGTATCAGTGTCCCAGTTTTCCCACATCCCCTCCAACATTCATCATTATCTGTTCCTGGTATCTTAGCCAATCTGACAGGTGTATAGTGGTATCTCAGAGTTTTCTTAATTTGCATTTCTCTGATCAGTAGTGATTTGGAACACTCTTTCATATGAGTGGAAATAATTTCAATTTCATCATCTGAGAATTGTCTGTTCATATCCCTTGACCATTTATCAATTGGAGAATGGTTTGGTTTCCTATAAATCAGGGTCAGTTCTCTATATATTTTGGAAATGAGACCTTTGTCAGAACCTTTCCTTTTAAAAATATTTTCCCAATTTGTTACTTCCCTTCTAATCTTGTTTGCATTAGTATTGTTTGTACAGAAACTTTTTAGTTTGATGTAATCAAAATCTTCTATTTTGTGATCAATAATGGTCTCTAATTCTCCTCTGGTCATAAATTCCTTCCTCCTCCACAGGTCTGAGATGTAGACTATTCTCTGTTCCTCTAATATATTTATGATCTCATTCTTTATGCCTAAATCATGGACCCATTTTGATTTTATCTTGGTATATGGTGTTAAGTGTGGGTCCATATCTAATTTCTGCCATAACAATTTCCAGTTTTCCCAACAGTTTCTTCCGAATAATGAATTTTTGTCCCTAATGTTGGTATCTTTGGGTTTGTCAAAGATTAGATTGCTATAGATGTACCCTTTTTTGTCCTTTGTATCTAATCTGTTCCACTGATCTACCGTTCTATTTCTTAGCCAGTACCAAATGGTTTTGGTGACTGCTGCTATATAATATAGCTTTAGATCAGGTACACTTAGACCACCTTCCTCTGACTTTTTTTTCATTAGTTCCCTTGCAATTCTCGACCTTTTATTCTTCCATATGAATTTTGTTGTTATTTTTTCTAGGTCATTAAAATAGTTTCTTGGGAGTCTGATTGGTATAGCACTAAATAAATAGATTAGTTTGGGGAGTATTGTCATCTTTATTATATTCGCTCGGCCTATCCAAGAGCACTGAATGTCTTTCCAATTATTTAAATCTGACTTTATTTTTGTGGCAAGTGTTTTGTAATTTTTCTCATATAATTCCTGACTATTCTTTGGTAGATGGATTCCCAAATACTTTATACTCTCAACATTTGTTTGGAATGGAATTTCTCTTTGTATCTCTTGCTGTTGCATTTTGTTAGTGATGTATAAAAATGCTGATGCTATTTATTTTGTATCCAGCAACTTTGCTAAAGTTGTGAATTATTTCTAATAACTTTTTATTAGAATCTCTGATACCATCTCTAAGTATACCATCCTATCATCTGCAAAGAGTGACAGTTTGATTTCCTCATTGCCTGCTCTTATTCCTTAAATATCTTTCTCGACTCTTATTGCAGAGGCCAGCATTTCTAATACAATACTGAATAGTAATGGTGATAGTGCGTAACCTTGTTTCACTCCTGATGGTACTGAGAAAGGTTCCAGTATATCTCTATTACATCTTATGCTTACTGATGGTCTTAAATATATACTCCTAACTATTTTAAGGAATAGTCCATTTATTCTTATACCCTCAAACTTTTTTATTAGGAATGGATGTTGGATATTATCAAATGCTTTTTCTGCATATATTGAGATGATCATGTGGTTTTTATTAATTTGATTATTAATATGGTCAATTATACTAATCGTTTTACTAATATTAAACCAGCCCTGCATTCCTGGCATAAATCCTACTTGATCATAGTGTATTTTCCTGGGGATGATTTTCTGAAGTCTTTTTGCTAATATCTTAATTAAGATTTTAGCATGAATATTCATTAAGGAGATTGGTCTATCGTTTTCTTTCTCAGTTTTCAATCGACCTGGTTTAGGTATCAGTACCATGTCTGTGTCATAAAAGGAGTTTGGTAGGACTCCATCCCCTATATTTTCAAATAGTTTTTATACTTTGGGGCTAATTGTCCTTTAAATGTTTGGTAGAATTCACATATAAATGCTTCTGCTCCTGGGGATTATTTCCTGGGGAGTTGATTAATAGCTTGTTCTATTTCTTTTTCTGAAAGGAGATGATTTAAGCAGTTTACCTCTTCCTCTGTTAATCTAGCCTATATTTTTGGAGGAAGTCATCCATTTCACTTAAGTTATCAAATTTATTGGCATAAAGTTGGTCAAAGGAACTCATTATTTCTCTAATTTCCTCTTCATTGGTGGAAAGATCTCTCTTTTCAGTTGTAATACTAACAATTTGATTTTCCTTTTTCCTTTTTCTAATCAGATTTACCAAAGGTTTATCTGTTTTATTGGCTTTTTCATAAAATCAACTCTTGGTTTTATTTATTAATTCAATAGATTTTTTACTTTCAATATTATCGATTTCTCCTTTTAATTTTAATATTTCAAGTATAGTTTTTGGTTGGGGGTTTTTAATTTGGTCTTTTTCTAGATTTTTGAGTAGC